>NC_092039.1:40408615-40655150 GCF_003086295.3 Arachis hypogaea
ATCCTTGCTGTTGGTTGGATATATTTAGTATTTCTTCCTCTCTTAGCACGGAGGGAGATTGTAAGGTTTCTTGGAGCAGACTTCTGTTGTTGCCTCCGGGCTTGGTGCTAGCAAGCTTTGAGAGGGCGTCTGCCCGGGCATTTTGTTCCCGAGGTATGTGCTGGATTTGTACTCCTGGGAAGTGGCGTAATTGTGCCTGTGTTCGGTCCAGGTATTTTTTCATAGTTGGGTCTTTGGCCTGGTAACTCCCATTTACTTGCGATGTGATGACCTGGGAGTCGCTGAAGATCGTGATTCTCTGGGCTCCGACCTCTTCGGCTAGCTTTAGGCCTGCTAGTAGGGCCTCGTATTCGGCTTGGTTGTTCGAAGCCTGGAACTCGAATTTTAGGGATAGTTCTATCCGTGTTCCTTGGTCGCTTTCGAGTATAACCCCGGCTCCGCTTCCTGTTTTGTTTGAGGACCCGTCGACATACAGATTCCACGAGAGTGGGGTTCCAGGGGTCTCAGTATATTCTGCGATGAAGTCGGCTAGGTACTGAGATTTATGGCAGTCCGGGCTTCATAGTGGAGGTCGAACTCGGACAGTTCCACCGCCATTGTAGTATTCGTCCTGCCAGGTCTGTTTTTTGCAGGATGTGTCTCATGGGTTGGTTTGTCCGGACTTTGATGGTGTGGGCTTGAAAGTAGGGACGGAGCCTCCGAGCTGTGAATATTAGGGCGTAGGCGAATTTTTCTATTTCTGATAGTTTAATTCGGCCCTTGCAGTGCCTTGCTCACAAAGTATACGGGGTGTTGTCCTTGGTCATTTTCCCGTATTAATGCTGAAGCGACTGCCCGATGTCCGACCGAGAGGTATAATACGAGCTCTTCCCTTTTAAAGGTCGGGTTAGGATTGGTGGCTGCCCGAGGAATTCCTTGAATTCTTGAAAGGCTTTTTCGCACTCCGGGGTCCATGAGAAGGGTTTCCCTTTCTTTAGGAGTGAGTAGAGAGGTAGTGATTTATCGCTGATCCTGCCAAAAATCTTGATAGGGCGGCCAGCCTTCCATTCAGCTGTTGTACTTCTTTGACACAGGTCGGGCTTTTCATATTGAGTATCGCTTGGCATTTGTCCGGGTTTGCTTCGATGCCCCTTTGAGTCAACATGAAGCCTAAGAATTTTCCGGCTTCTGCGGCGAAGGTGCACTTTGTCGGGTTGAGTCTCATGTTGTGTTTTCTGAGGGTGCCGAAGACACTGGTGAGGTCGGTCAGCAAGTTTCCGTCTTCTTGTGTCTTTACCAGCATGTCGTCGACGTACACCTCTAGTTGTAGTCCGATGTGCTCTAAGAACACTTTGTTCATTAGCCTCTGGTAGGTTGCCCCTGCGTTCTTCAGCCCGAAGGGCATTACTACGTAGCAGTAGTTTGCCCTTGGGGTTATGAACGAGGTCTTTTCTTGGTCGGGTCCGTACATCGGGATTTGATTGTATCCCGAGTATGCGTCCATGAAGGAGAGATATCTATAGCCTGAGGCTGCGTCTACTAAGGCGTCGATGTTTGGTAGTGGATATGGGTCCTTGGGGCAGGCTTTGTTGAGATCCGTGTAATCGACGCACATCCTCCATTTTCCGTTGGGCTTTTTTACCAGGACCACGTTTGCGAGCCATAGGGGGTATTTTACTTCTCGAATGAACCCTGCATCTAGTAATGCTTGTACTTGTTCTTCTATTGCTTGCACGCGCTCAGGCCCGAGTTTCCGGCGTCTTTGTTGGACAGGTCTGGACCCCGGGTATACTGATAGCTTATGGCACATCAGGTCGGGGCTTATGCCTGGCATGTCGGAGGCTTTCCAGGCGAAGAGGTCGGAATTCTCTTTTAAGAGGGTTATGAGTTCCTCTTTTAGGCCTGCTTCGAGGTTCGCTCCTACGTTTGTTATTTTTTCAGGTATGTTCCCGATTTGGATTTTTTCGGTTTCTCCCTCTGGTTGTGGCCGGAGGTCTTCTCGGGTTTGAACTCGTCCGAGTTCTATTGTATTGACCTCTTTCCCTTTTAGGCTCAGGCTTTCGTTGTAGCATCGCCGTGCTAGTTTTTGGTCGCCTTTTAGGGTAGCGATTCCCTTTGTGGTAGGGAACTTCATACAGAGGTGTGGGGTTGAGACTATAGCTGCTAGTCTGTTTAGGGTTGGTCGCCCAATGAGGGCATTGTATGCTGAAGTGACGTCGACTATAATGTAGTCGATGCTTAATGTTCTGGACTGTTCGCCTCTTCCAAAGGTAGTATGTAGCGAGATGTATCCTAAGGGATGGATCGGGGTGTCCCCTAGTCCAAATAAGTCGGTGGGATAGGCCTTTAGCTCTTTTTTTTTCAAGTCCGAGTTTGTCGAAGGCTGTTTTGAACAGGATATCTGCTGAGCTTCCCTGGTCAATCAGGGTTCGATGTAGGTTGGCGTTTGCTAGGATGATGGTGATTACCATTGGATCGTCGTGCCCGGGTATTACCCCTTGAGTATCTTCTCGGGTAAACGAGATAGTAGGTAATTCGGGCAGGGGGCTGTCTTCTCGGACATGATAGACGTCTTTGAGGTGTCTTTTTCGCGAGGATCTGGATGTTCCTCCGCCTGCAAAACCTCCATTTATCATGTGAACGTGCCTTTGCGGGGTTTGCTCAGCCCGATCTTCGTTATCTCCCCTCCTTCTCTTTTTGGTCTCTTCTCCCTTCTCTGCTATGTATCTGTCGAGTTTTCCTTCTCTGGCTAGCTTTTCTATAACATTTTTTAGGTCGTGGCAGTCGTTAGTAGAATGACCGTAGAGCTTGTGGTATTCACAGTATTCGGACCGATCTCTCCCTGCTCTCTTGTGTTTTAGAGGTCGGGGCGGTGGGATTTTTTCGGTGTGGCATACTTCTCTGTAGACGTCTACCAGGGAAACTCGGAGGGGAGTGTAGCTATGATACTTCCGTGGCTTGTCCGAGTTGGATTCTTCTTTCTTCTTCTGTTCCCGATCTCGATCTCGGAACGGGTAGGTTGATTCCTTCCTAGAAGAGTCTCTTAGCTGGGAGGTTTCCTCCATGTTGATATATTTTTCTGCCCGTTCCTGCACCTCGTATAGGGAGGTCGGGTATCGTTTGGATAGGGATTGGCTAAACGGTCCCTCTTTTAGGCCGTTTGCTAGTCCCATGATGGCTGCTTCAGTTGGCAAGTGTTGTATGTCCAGGCAGGCTTTGTTGAATCGCTCCATGTACTCTCGGAGAGTTTCTTGGTTAACTTGTTTGATCCCGAGTAGACTGGGGGCATGTTTTGCCTTGTCCTTTTGAATGGAGAATCTTGTTAGGAATTTTTTGGTTAGGTCTTCGAAGCTGGTGATTGATCTAGGTGGCAGGTTGTCGAACCACTTCATGGCTGATTTGGTGAGAGTGGTGGGGAAGGCTTTGCACCGAATCGCGTCGGAGGCGTCGACTAGGTACATTCTGCTTCTGAAGTTGCTGAGGTGGTGACTTGGGTCGGTGGTGCCGTCGTAGAGATCCATATCTGGTGGTTTGAAGTTTCGCGGTACCTTCTCCTTCATGATCTCTTGTGTGAAGGGATCATGATTGTTTTCGGGGGTGGTGCCGCGTTCCGTCCGGTCTTTCAGGTTGGCCTCTATTTTCCGCAGTTTTTCTTCTAATTCTCTGCGCTTGCGAGCCTCCCTTCTCAGATCTTGTTCAGTTTCCTTCTGCTTTTTTATGTCCTCTTCGAGTTGTTTCAGCCGGCTTTGCTGTGCCCGAACTGCTTCTAGAATTTCCGAGCTCTTTTCTTTTTCGGGATTTTGCGGATCTTTGTTCGGGAGTGATGTCTTTGGGCGATTCTGTTTGTTTCCCCCTGGAGTGCGTGGTGACAGAGGGCTGTCCGGTCGTTCTCCGGTGTCAACTTCCTCTTCTTGTTCTGACGTAGCGTGGTTATTGTTGGGAGGGTCGTCCGCCATGGTAAAGGGATGACTTCCAGGTCCCCGGCAACGGCGCCAATGTTCCGGAGGTTACCTGAAACGTGCAGCTCGGTCGTCTGGCAGGACTCGAGGTGAGGGCTCCGTGGCCCGAGCTTGGTGTGCTGAGCGGCTGGGGTTGTACCTGCAATGACACTCCGATGCTTAAGTTAGCATGGGTCCAAGCAGATATTGAGTAGAATTAGAGTGTGTGTTATACCTGGGTGCTCCAGTGTATTTATAGTAGTTGGTCGTGATCTTCCCTGGATAAGATATTCTTATCTTATCTTATCTTTTTGGGAGTTTTATCTCCATCTTTGTGGAACCGCCTTTCCTAGGCCTTTTCGGCCTTTAGGTTTTGGGCTTTCGTTCCTTTTGATGGGCCTTCTTAGCTTATTTGTCCGAGGTCCGACCTCAGGCGTGGGCCTTGGGATGAGGTCGGACCTTCTATGAACTTACCGAGTTTGGGGAGCTCGGTCAGGGTATGAACACATAGTAAGATAATTCTTTGGATTCGGGTTCACACTTTGGTCATGGTTCTTGGTGATCTATGCACTGGCATAGAACTCTGGAACCATCAAGATTCTGACTTGTTGAATGGGGTTGGTAAGGACTTCCCAACCTCTTCTTCGGATCTCATGTCAGATCTCCGGATATTCACCTTTTTTGAGTGAACAAGGGACCTCGGGGATCACCTTCTTCAAGGCCACAACTTCATAGAAGTGGTCTTGATGCACCCTTGAGATGAATCTTTCCATCTCCCATGACTCGGAGGTGGAAGCTTTTGCCTTCCCTTTCCTCTTTCTAGAGGTTTCTCCGGCCTTGGATGCCATAAATGGTTATGGAAAAACAAAAAGCAATACTTTTACCACACCAAACTTAAAATGTTTGCTCGTCCTCGAGCAAAAGAAGAAAGAAGAGTGTAGAAGAAGAAGAAATGAGGAGAAAGGGAATGGCTTTGTATTCGGCCAAAGGGGAGAGAGATGGTGTTTAAGGTGTGTGAAAATGAAGGAGTGAAGGAGGGTTTATATAGGAGAGGGGGAGAGGGATGTTCGGCCATTTGAGGGTGGGTTTGGGTGGGAAAGTGGTTTGAATTTGAATGGTGGGGTAGGTGGGGTTTTATGAAGGATGGATGTGAGTGGTGAAGAGAAAGATGGGATTTGATAGGTGAGGAGTTTTTGGGGAAGAGGTGTTGAGGTGATTGGTGAATGGGTGAAGAAGAGAGAGAGAGTGGTAGGGTAGGTGGGGATCCTGTGGGGTCCACAGATCCTGAGGTGTCAAGGAAAAGTCATCTCTGCACCAAATGGCAAACAAAATCATGTTTTTAGCCATTTCTGGCGTTAAACGCCGGGCTGGTGCCCATTTCTGGCGTTTAACGCCAGCTTCTTGCCCATTTCTGGCGTTTAACGCCAGTCTGGTGCCCCTTTCTGGCGTTAAACGCCCAGAATGGTGCCAGACTGGGCGTTAAACGCCCAACAGCTAACCTCACTGGCGTTTAAACGCCAGTGGGTGCGTCCTCCAGGGTGTGCTATTTTTCTTCCTGTTTTTCATTCTGTTTTTGCTTTTTTCATTGATTTTGTGACTTCTCATGATCATCAACCTACAAAAAAGAGAAAATAACAAAATAAAATAGATAAAATATAACATTGGGTTGCCTCCCAACAAGCGCTTCTTTAATGTCATTAGCTTGACAGAGGACTCTCATGGAGCCTCAGAATTGCTCAGAGCTATGTTGGGACCTCCCAACACCAAACTTAGAGTTTGAATGTGGGGGTTCAACACCAAACTTAGAGTTTGGTTGTGGCCTCCCAACACCAAACTTAAAGTTTGACTGTGGGGGCTCTGTTTGGCTCTGCCTTGAGAGAAGCTCTTCATGCTTCCTCTCCATGATGAAAGAGGGATATCCTTGAGCCTTAAACACCAAGGATTCTTCATTCACTTGAATGATCAACTCTCCTCTATCAACATCAATCACAGCCTTTGCTGTGTCTAGGAAAGGTCTGCCAAGGATGATGGATTCATCCATGCACTTCCCAGTCTCTAGGACTATGAAATCAGTAGGGATGTAATAGTCTTCAACTTTAACCAGAACATCCTCTACAAGTCCATGGGCTTGTTTTCTTGAGTTGTCTGCCATCTCTAGTGAGATTTTTGCAGCTTGTACCTCAGAGATCCCTAACTTCTCCATTACAGAGAGAGGCATGAGGTTTACACTTGACCCTAAGTCACACAAGGCCTTCTTGAAGGTCATGGTGCCTATGGTACAAGGTATTGAAAACTTCCCAGGATCCTGTCTCTTTTGAGGCAGTTTCTGCCTGGACAAGTCATCCAGTTCTTTGGTGAGCAAAGGGGGTTCATCCTCCCAAGTCTCATTTCCAAATAACTTGTCATTCAGCTTCATGATTGCTCCAAGGTATTTAGCAACTTGCTCTTCAGTGACATACTCATCCTCTTCAGAGGAAGAATACTCATCAGAGCTCATGAATGGCAGAAGTAAGTCCAGTGGAATCTCTATGGTCTCATTTTGAGCCTCAGATTCCCATGGTTCCTCATTGGGGAACTCATTGGAGGCCAGTGGACGCCCAGTGAGGCCTTCCTCAGTGGCGTTCACTGCCTCTTCTCCCTCCCAAAATTCGGCCATGTTAATGGCCTTGCACTCTCCTTTTGGATTCTCTTCTGTATTGCTCGGAAGAGTACTAGGAGGGAGTTCAGTAATTTTCTTGCTCAGCTGACCCACTTGTCCTTCCAAGTTTCTAATGGAAAACCTAGTTTTAGTCATGAAACTTTGAGTGGTTTTGATTAGATCAGAGACCATGGTTGCTAAGTCAGAGTTATTCTGCTTAGAATTCTCTGTCTGTTGCTGAGAAGATGATGGAAAAGGCTTGCTATTGCTAAACCTGTTTCTTCCACCATTATTGTTATTGAAACCTTGTTGAGGTCTCTGTTGATCCTTCCATGAGAGATTTGGATGATTCCTCCATGAAGGATTGTAGGTGTTTCCATAGGGTTCTCCCATGTAATTCACCTCTTCCATTGAAGGGTTCTCAGGATCATAAGCTTCTTCCTCAGATGAAGCTTCCTTAGTACTGCTTGGTGCATTTTGCATTCCAGACAGACTTTGAGAAATCATATTGACTTGTTGGGTCAATATTTTATTCTGAGCCAAAATGGCATTCAGAGTGTCAATCTCAAGAACTCCTTTCTTCTGACTAGTCCCATTGTTCACAGGATTTCTTTCAGAAGTGTACATGAATTGGTTATTTGCAACCATTCCAATCTGTTCTTGAGCTTCAGTAGGCTTCTTCTTCAGATGAAGAGATCCTCCAGAAGAGCTATCCAAAGACATCTTGGACAGTTCAGAGAGACCATCATAGAAAATACCTATGATACTCCATTCAGAAAGCATATCAGAAGGACACTTTCTGATTAGTTGTTTGTATCTTTCCCAAGCTTCATAGAGGGATTCTCCTTCCTTCTGTCTGAAGGTTTGGACTTCCACTCTAAGCTTACTCAATTTTTGAGGTGGAAAGAACTTTGCCAAGAAGGCATTGACTAGCTTTTCCCAAGAGTCCAGGCTTTCTTTAGGTTGTGAGTCCAACCATGTCCTAGCTCTGTCTCTTACAGCAAAAGGGAATAGCATAAGTCTGTAGACCTCAGGGTCAACCCCATTAGTCTTGACTGTGTCACAGATTTGCAAGAATTCAGCTAAAAACTGATGAGGATCTTCCAATGGAAGTCCATGGAACTTGCAATTCTGTTGCATTAGAGAAACTAATTGAGGCTTAAGCTCAAAGTTGTTTGCTCCAATGGCAGGGATAGAGATGCTTCTCCCATAGAAATCGGGAGTAGGTGCAGTAAAGTCACCCAGCACCTTCCTTGCATTGTTGGCATTGTTGTTTTCGGCTGCCATGTGTTCTTCTTCTTTGAAGAATTCGGTTAGGTCCTCTAAAGAGAGTTGTGCTTTGGCTTCTCTCAGCTTTCTCTTCAAGGTCCTTTCAGGTTCAGGATCAGCCTCAACAAGAATGCCTTTGTCTTTGCTCCTGCTCATATGAGAGAGAAGAGAACAAGAAAATGTGGAATCCTCTATGCCACAGTATAGAGATTCTTTTAGGTGTCAGAAGAAAAGAAAAGTAGAAGACAGAAGTAGAAAATTCGAACTTATCAAAGGAGATGGAGTTCGAATTTTGCATTAAGGGGTAGTGCTAGTCCATAAAGAGAGGGATATGAGAAGGAGGGAAGTGATTTTCGAAAATTAAGTAAGAAATTTTGAAAATATTTTGAAAAACACTAATTAATTTTCGAAAACCAAGAGTGAGAAAGAGATCAAGTGATTTTTGAAAAAGATTTTGAAATTAGAAATTAAAAAGATTTGATTGAAGACTATTTTGAAAAAGATGTTGTTAAGAAGATATGATTAGTTTTTAAAAAAATGTGATTGAGAAGATATGATTTGAAAAACATTTTAAAAAGATTTGATTTTGAAGATTAAAAACTTGACTAACAAGAAAAGATATGATTCAAACATTAAACCTTTCTCAACAGAAAAGGCAACACACTTGAAATGTTGAATCAAATCATTAATTGATAGTAAGTATCCTTGAAAAAGGAAAGAAATTGATTTTGAAAACATATGATTGAAAAGATATGATTTGAAAAAGATTTGATTTTGAAAAACTTTGAAAACCTGAAAAAAATTGCATTGAAAAACAAAATCTTCCCCCTTGTGCCATCCTGGCGTTAAACGCCCAGAATGGTGCACATTCTGGCGTTTAACGCCCAAAACTATACCCTTTTGGGCGTTAAACGCCCAACCAGGTACCCTGGCTGGCGTTTAAACGCCAGTCTGTCCTTCTTCACTGGGCGTTTTGAACGCCCAGCTTTTTCTGTGCAATTCCTCTGCTGTATGTTCTGAATCTTCAATTCTTTGTATTATTGACTTGAGAAGATACAAATTAAAAATATTTTTGGATTTTTAATAATTAGGAATAATCAAAATGCAACTAAAATCAAATAACAATGCATGCAAGACACCAAACTTAGCAGTTTGTATACTACTGACACTAATGAGAATGCATATGAGACAGATAAACACTCAAGTCAAAAGAATTCAAAGATCAGCGTAAGAAATCATCAAGAATTACTTGAAGATCCTTAAGACACATGAATGTATGCAATTGACACCAAACTTAAAATGAAACACTAGACTCAAAAATATTTTTGGATTTTATGATTTTGTAAATTTTTTTTGTGCTCTTTTTTTTTCGAAAATAAAGTGGAAAAAGGTATCAAAATTCTTAATGAGAATTCCAGGAATCATGCAATGTTAGTCTAAAGCTTCAGTCTAAAGGAATTAGACATGGTCAGCCAAGCTTCAGCAGAACATTGCATTCAAGAGCTAAATTGATGAAGATCAATCAGCTTTGGTGATGATAAGAGCATCACCTTGAAACACTAGAATTCATTCTTAAGAACTCTGAAGAAAAAAAAATACATAATCTAAGCAACAAGATGAACCGTCAGTTGTCCAAACTGAACAATCCCCGGCAACGGCGCCAAAAACTTGGTGGCGCGAAATTGTGAACAATACTTTTCACAACTCTCATAATCCCCGGACATGAACCCCAAGAACTTGGTAGCTCAATACCATGGCATTACACAACTTCGCACAACTAACCAGCAAGTGCACTGGGTCGTCCAAGTAATAAACCTTACGCGAGTAAGGGTCGATCCCACGGAGATTGTTAGTATGAAGCAAGCTATGGTCATCTTGTAAATCTTAGTCAGGCAAACTCAAATGGATATAGTGATGAACGAAATAAACATAAAGATAAAGATAGAGGTACTTATGTAATTCATTGGTAGGAACTTCAGATAAGCGCATGAAGATGCCTTCCCTTCCGTCTCTCTGCTTTCCTACTGTCTTCATCCAATCCTTCTTACTCCTTTCCATGGCAAGCTCATGTAGGGTTTCACCATTGTCAGTGGCTACCTCCCATCCTCTCAGTGATTACGTCGCCTATGCTCTGTCACAGCATGGATAATCATCTGTCGGTTCTCGGTCAGGCCGGAATAGAATCCATCGATTCTTTTGCGTCTGTCACTAACGCCCCGCCTGCTAGGAGTTTGAAGCACGTCACAGTCATTCAATCATTGAATCCTACTCAGAATACCACAGACAAGGTTAGACCTTCCGGATTCTCTTGAATGCCGCCATCAGTTCTAGCCTATACCACGAAGACTCTGATCTCACGGAATGGTTGGCTCGTTTGTCAGACGAGCACTCGGTTCTCAGGTGATCAACCATGCATCGTGCAATCAGGAATCCAAGAGATATTCACCCAATCGAAGGTAGAACGGAGGTGGTTGTCAGTCACACGTTCATAGGTGAGAATGATGATGAGTGTCACGGATCATCACATTCATCAAGTTGAAGAACAAGTGATATCTTAGAACAAGAACAAGCGGAATTGAATGGAAGAACAATAGTAATTGCATTAATACTCGAGGTACAGCAGAGCTCCACACCTTAATCTATGGTGTGTAGAAGCTCCACCGTTGAAAATACATAAGAACAAGGTCTAGGCATGGCCGAATGGCCAGCCTCCCAAAGTGATCAAAAGATCTAAAGAAAAAGGTTCCAAAGATCAAAAGATTCTCTTATGAAAATACAATAGTAAAAGGTCCTACTTATAGAAAACTAGTAGCCTAAGGTTTACAGAAATGAGTAAATGACATAAAAATCCACTTCCGGGCACACTTGGTGTGTGCTTGGGCTGAGCAATGAAGCATTTTCGTGTAGAGACTCTTCTTGGAGTTAAACGCCAGCTTTTATGCCAGTTTGGGCGTTTAACTCCCATTTGGGTGCCAGTTCCAGCGTTTAACGCTGGGATTTCTGAGGGTGACTTTGAACGCCGGTTTGGGCCATCAAATCTTGGGCAAAGTATAGACTATCATATATTGCTGGAAAGCCCAGGATGTCTACTTTCCAACGCCGTTGAGAGCGCGCCAATTGGGCTTCTGTAGCTCCAGAAAATCCACTTCGAGTGCAGGGAGGTCAGAATCCAACAGCATCTGCAGTCCTTTTTAGTCTCTGAATCAGATTTTTGCTCAGGTCCCTCAATTTCAGCCAGAAAATACCTGAAATCACAGAAAAACACACAAACTCATAGTAAAGTCCAGAAAAGTGAATTTTAGCTAAAAACTAATAAAAATATACTAAAAACTAACTATATCATACAAAAAACATACTAAAAACAATGCCAAAAAGTGTACAAATTATCCGCTCATCATTCACCTTCTTCTCAGTCTGGAAAATTGACACCTCTCCCACCTCCTATAAAAGAGTACATACCTTGAATTGTTCCTCCCATTCCCTTTTTAAAGAACCTCTGAAAGAGTCTAATACAAGTGGCTCTCAAAATAGAAAAACCCTTCCTTCTTAGTTTGAAATGCTGATGAACAAGGTTTTAATATTGTCGGCTTTTCTGAAGAATACATCCTTCCCCATAGTTCCATAGGTATAGACAGTTCATCTTTGGAGAGACATTTAGAAATGCTAGCCTAAGATGGAATTCAAAAAACAAGGATGTGTTCGGCTTTGCTGAAGAGACTTCACAAAACCCCTTCTTAATGCTACTCAGAGGGAGTTATTTGAGCTTCAAGCAGAGGTTGCTTCTTTGAAGGAGGTCAGGTCAGAACTGGAGGCTAAGAAGAGGACTTTAGCATCTGATGTTGCCAAGATTTGTAAGAGGGTGTGCTATGGTAGAGGGCTTCCAAAAGAAAGATGAGGAGAGACATCGTCGAGTCTTTAGGGAGAGGCTTGAAAGAGAGGAAGAACTCAAGAAGCTTAAAGAAGAGCATGAGGAACTGGAACTATTAGTAGTAAAAGGCATGGATGAAATGGCTGAAAATTTAAAGGCGCAGTTCTGAGTTATGATGCTCGAGGTGAACCTCTATCTCATTGACCCTGACAAGGTCGTGATTGATGGGAGGATTATTTTTCTGGATTCAATAGACGTAGCATTTCTCAAGAATCTGAAGCTAAAGGGTGTTGATCAAGCCCTTCTTTCTCCCGATGCCGAAGAAGTTAACCTGAGTAGCTCTGATGTGGTTCCTCAGGCTGAACCTGAAATAGTCACTCAACCTAAAGAAAACTGCCAACCTGGCTCACCTACTGCTGAAGATGCCTCTTAAGTTTAGCTTTTACTTTTCTTGCTTCTAAGTTGTAATGCCCGAATTTATGTATTTTTGAATAATTTTATTTTGTGGGCAATTAATTTAGTGAATGCTTTGAACTTTTATCTTTACTTCATTCACTTATCTCTTTTCTTTTGCAATAAGTGTTATAGAATTTTCCAGGTGAGTTATTTTTGCAAGTTATTTGTACTTGGACTTCTTAGCAACTCGTTTTGATCTGAGTTGTATATGAAGTTATGTAACTTGCTTTTATTACTCCTTGCATGGATGCTTGATCATTGAAGGTCGGTTGTTACTCATGGATGCCTAGCTTTTTAATGCTAAGTTATTTTACCAGTTGATGAGCCAAAACATGATGGACTAATATTGACAAGTGCACTGAATCACTTCAAGTAATACCACGGTAAGTAGATATAGTTCCCACGAGTATTAAAGAATTGAGCAAGCAACTTCAAATTGAATCTCTAATAAGATTACAAACCTTTGAAGTGGATGAGGTCTTGAAATAATAATAGTAATGTATGTGAATAAATGCTTATGAATGATTAGATAAATAAACAATGAATGGAGATGTTAAGATTTCAGAGATGTTTAAGTTTTAGAAAAGAAAAAGTTCAGGTTTATTTACTTTGATTCATGCAACATACTTTCACGACAAATCATATACAATCAAACTCTAATTCCTTAGTAAATCAATTTCTCTCTATCTTATTTAATCGCCAATTCCTTGGTCAATTAATTAAGAGAAAGCGGTTAAGCACAATTCTGATTTAAAGTTGCACAATCTTCCAAAAGCTATCTGGTGCACGAAATTGTGATCACACCTTTCACAATTCCGCACAACTAACCAGCAAGTGCACTGGGTCGTCCAAGTAATACCATACGTGAGTAAGGGTCGATCCCACGTAGATTGTCGGCTTGAAGTAAGCTATGGTTATCCTGTAAATCTTAGTCAGGAGATTAATGATAAAAATGATTTTTGTTTGCAAAAAGTAAAAGAGCATGGAATGAATGATACTTGTTATTCAGTAATCGAGAACAGGCTGAGGTTTTGGAGATGCTCTGTCTTCTGAATCTCTGCTTTCCTATTGTTTTCTTCTTCCAAACGTGCAAGGCTCCTTGGTGCACG
The DNA here is from genome assembly GCF_003086295.3 of Arachis hypogaea. Taxonomy (NCBI): domain Eukaryota; kingdom Viridiplantae; phylum Streptophyta; class Magnoliopsida; order Fabales; family Fabaceae; genus Arachis; species Arachis hypogaea. The sequence continues at coordinate 40,421,873 of NC_092039.1, forward strand.
AAATTATGATCAATACTTTTCACAACTCAAATAATCCCCGGTAATGAATCCAAAAACTTGGTGTTCAATACCATGGCATAAACACAACTTCGCACAACTAACCAGCAAGTGTACTGGGTCGTCCAAGTAATAAACCTTACGGGAGTAAGGGTCGATCCCACAGAGATTGTTGGTATGAAGCAAGCTATGGTCACCTTGTAAATCTTAGTCAGGCAAACTCAAATGGGTATGGTGATATGCGAATAAAACATAAAGATAAAGATAGAGATACTTATGTAATTCATTGGTAGGAATTTCAGATAAGCGTATGAAGATGCCTTCCCTTCTGTCTCTCTGCTTTCCTACTGTCTTCATCCAATCCTTCTTACTCCTTTCCATGGCAAGCTTAAGCAAGGGTTTCACCGTTGTCAGTGGCTACCTCCCATCCTCTCAGTGGAAATGTTCAACGCACCCTGTCACGGCACGGCTATCCATCTGTCGGTTCTCGATCAGGCCGGAATAGAATCCAGTGATTCTTTTGCGTCTGTCACTAACGCCCCACCCTCAGGAGTTTGAAGCACGTCACAGTCATTCAATCATTGAATCCTACTCAGAATACCACAGACAAGGTTAGACCTTCCGGATTCTCTTGAATGCCACCATCAGTTCTAGCCTATACCACGAAGACTCTGATCTCACGGAATAGCTGGCTCGGTTGTCAGGCGAGCACTCGGTTGTCAGGCGATCAACCATGCATCGTGTATCAAGAATCCAAGAGATATTCACCCAATCGAAGGTAGAATGGAGGTGGTTGTCAGTCACACGTTCATAGGTGAGAATGATGATGAGTGTCACGGATCATCACATTCATCAAGTTGAAGAACAAGTGATATCTTAGAATAAGAACAAGCGGAATTGAATAGAAGAACAATAGTAATTGCATTAATACTCGAGGTACAGCAGAGCTCCACACCTTAATCTATGGTGTGTAAAAACTCCACTGTTGAAAAATACATAAGAACAAGGTCTAGGCATGGCCGTGAGGCCAGCCTCCCAATGATCTAAGAACTAGATGTCCGAAGATGATCAAAAGATCTAAAATGATCCAAAGATGAAAATACAATAGTGAAAGGTCCTACTTATAGAGAACTAGTAGCCTAGGGTGTACAAAGATGAGTAAATGACATAAAAATCCACTTCCGGGCCCACTTGGTGTGTGCTTGGGCTGAGCATTGAAGCATTTTCGTGTAGAGACTCCTCTTGGAGTTAAACGCCAGCTTTTATGCCAGTTTGGGCGTTTAACTCCCACTTTGGTGCCAGTTCCGGCGTTTAACGCTGGGAATTCTGAGGGTGACTTTGAACACCGGTTTGGGCCATCAAATCTTGGGCAAAGTATGAACTATCATATATTGCTGGAAAGCCCAGGATGTCTACTTTCCAACGCCGTTAAGAGCGCGCCAATTGGGTTTCTGTAGCTCCAGAAAATCCACTTCGAGTGCAGGGAGGTCAGAATCCAACAGTATCTGCAGTCCTTTTTAGTCTCTGAATCAGATTTTTGCTCAGGTCCCTCAATTTCAGCCAGAAAATACCTGAAATCACAGAAAAACACACAAACTCATAGTAAAGTCCAAAAAAGTGAATTTTAACTAAAAACTAATGAAAATATACTAAAAACTAACTAGATCATACTAAAAACATACTAAAAACAATGCCAAAAAGCGTACAATTAGTGGTGTCCAGGGTTCTTAAGCACACTCTTTTTGCCTTGGATCACAACTTTATTTCTTTTCTTTTTCTTTCTTTTTCTTTTTCTTTCTCCTTTTTTTTTCGAATTTTTTTTTTGTATTCACTGCTTTTTCTTGCTTCAAGAATCATTTTTATGATTTTTCAGATCCTTAGTAACATGTCTCCTTTTTCATCATTCTTTCAAGAGCCAACATTCATGAATCACAAATTCAAGATACATATGCACTGTTTAAGCATACATTCAGAAAACAAAAGTATTGCCACCACATCAAAATAATTAAACTGTTATAAAATTCAAAATTCATGCAATTCTTCTCTTTTTCAATTAAGAACATTTTTTTTTCAAGAAAGGTAATGGATTCATAGGACATTCATAACTTTAAGGCATAGACACTAAGACACTAATGATCACAAGACACAAACATAGATAAACATAAGCATAATTTTCGAAAAACAGAAAATTAAAGAACAAGGAGATTAAAGAACGGGTCCACCTTAGTGATGGCGGCTCCTTCTTCCTCTTGAAGATCCTATGGAGTGCTTGAGCTCCTCAATGTCTCTTCCTTGTCTTTGTTGCTCCTCTCTCATGATTTTTTGATCTTCTCTAATCTCATGGAGGATGATGGAGTGTTCTTGGTGCTCCACCCTTAGTTGTCCCATGTTGGAACTCAATTCTCCTAGGGAGGTGTTTAGTTGCTCCCAATAGTTTTGTGGAGGAAAGTGCATCCCTTGAGGAATCTCAGGAATCTCATGATGAGTGGGATCTCTTGTGTGCTCCATCCTCTTCTTAGTGATGGGCTTGTCCTCATCAATGGGTATGTCTCCCTCTATGTCAACTCCAACCGAATAACAGAGGTGACAAATGAGATGAGGGAAGGCTAACCTTGCCAAGGTAGAGGACTTGTCCGCCACCTTATAAAGTTCTTGAGATATAACCTCATGAACTTCTATTTCTTCTCCAATCATGATGCTATGAATCATGATAGCCCGGTCTATGGTAACTTCGGACCGGTTGCTAGTGGGAATGATTGAGCGTTGGATAAACTCCAACCATCCTCTAGCCACGGGTTTGAGGTCATGCCTTCTCAATTGAACCAGCTTCCCTCTTGAATCTCTCTTCCATTGGGTGCCCTCTTCACATATGACTGTGAGGACTTGGTCCAACCTTTGATCAAAGTTGACCCTTCTAGTGTAAGGATGTTCATCTCCTTGCATCATGGGCAAATTGAATGCCAACCTTACACTTTCCGGACTAAAATCCAAGTATTTCCCCCGAACCATAGTAAGCCAATTCTTTGGATCCAGGTTCACACTTTGATCATGGTTCTTGGTGATCCATGCATTGGCATAGAACTCTTGAACCATTAAGATTCCGACTTGTTGAATGGGGTTGGTAAGAATTTCCCAACCTCTTCTTCGGATCTCATGTCGGATCTCCAGATATTCACTCTTTTTGAGTGAAAATGGGACCTCGGGGATCACCTTCTTCAAGGCCACAACTTCATAGAAGTGGTCTTGATGCACCCTTGAAATGAATCTCTCCATCTCCTATGACTCGGAGGTGGAAGCTTTTGCCTTCCCTTTCCTCTTTCTAGAGGTTTCTCTGGCCTTGGATGCCATAAATGGTTATGGAAAAACAAAAAGCAATGCTGTTACCGCACCAAACTTAAAAGGTTTGCTCGTCCTCGAGCAAAAGAAGAAAGAAGATAGTAGAAGAAGAAGAAATGAGGAAGAAGGGAATGGCTTTGTGTTCGGCCAAATGGGGGGAGAAGTGGTATTTAGGTTGTGTGAAAATGAAGTAGTGAAGGAGGGTTTATATAGGAGTGGGGGAAGGGTAGGGTTCGGTCAATTGAGGGTGGGTTTGGGTGGGAAAGTTGTTTGAATTTGAATGGTGAGGTAGGTGGGGTTTTATGAAGGATGGATGTGAGTGGTGAAGAGAAAGATGGGATTTGATAGGTGAATGGGTGAAGAAGAGAGAGAGTGGTGGGGTAGGTAAGGATCCTGTGGGGTCCACAGATCCTGAGGTGTCAAGGAAAAGTCATCCCTGCACCAAATGGCATGCAAAAATGCGTTTTTAGCCATTTCTGGCGTTAAACGCCGGGCTGGTGCCCATTTCTGGCGTTTAACGCCAGCTTCTTGCCCTTTTCTGGCGTTTAACGCCTGTCTGGTGCCCCTTTCTAGCGTTAAAGGCCCAGAATGGTGCCAGACTGGGCGTTAAACGCCCAACAGCTAGCCTCACGGGCGTTTAAACGCCAGCATGCTCTCCTCCAGGGTGTGCTGTTTTTCTTTCTGTTTTTCATTCTGTTTTTGCTTTTTTCATTGATTTTGTGACTTCTCATGATCATCAACCTACAAAAAACATAAAATAACAAAAGAAAATAGATAAAATATAACATTGGGTTGCCTCCCAACAAGCGCTTCTTTAATGTCAGTAGCTTGACAGAGGACTCTCATGGAGCCTCACAGGTGCTCAGAGCAATGTTGGAACCTCCCAACACCAAACTTAGAGTTTGAATGTGGGGGTTCAACACCAAACTTAGAGTTTGGTTGTGGCCTCCCAACACCAAACTTAGAGTTTGATTGTGGGGGCTCTTTTTGGCTCTGTTTTGAGAGGAGCTCTTCATGCTTCCTCTCCATGGTGATAGAGGGATATCCTTGAGCCTTAAACACCAAGGATTCTTCATTCACTTGAATGATCAACTCTCCTCTATCAACATCAATCACAGCCTTTGCTGTGGCTAGGAAGGGTCTACCAAGGATGATGGACTCATCCATGCACTTCCCAGTCTCTAGGACTATGAAATCAGTAGGGATGTAATGGTCTTCAACTTTTACCAGAACATCCTCTACAAGTCCATAGGCTTGTTTTCTTGAATTGTCTGCCATCTCTAGTGAGATTTTTGCAGCTTGCACCTCGGAGATTCCTAACTTCTCCATTACAGAGAGAGGCATGAGGTTTACACTTGACCCTAAGTCACACAAGGCCTTCTTGAAGGTCATGGTGCCTATGGTACAAGGCATTGAAAACTTCCCAGGATCCTGTCTCTTTTGAGGTAATCTCTGCCTAGACAAGCCATCCAGTTCTTTGGTGAGCAAAGGGGATTCATCCTCCCAAGTCTCATTTCCAAATAACTTGTCATTTAGCTTCATGATTGCTCCAAGGTATTTAGCAACTTGCTCTTTAGTGACATACTCATCCTCTTCAGAGGAAGAATATTCATCAGAGCTCATGAATGGCAGAAGTAAGTCCAATGGGATCTCTATGGTCTCATTTTGAGCCTCAGATTCCCATGGTTCCTCATTGGGGAACTCATTGGAGGCCAGTGGACGTCCATTGAGGTCTTCCTCAGTGGCGTTCACTGCCTCTCCTCCCTCCCAAAATTCAGCCATGTTGATGGCCTTGCATTCTCCTTTTGGATTTTCTTCTGTATTGCTTGGGAGAGTACTAGGAGGGAGTTCAGTGATTTTCTTGCTCAGCTGACCCACTTGTGCCTCCAAATTTCCAATGGAGGACCTTGTTTTAGTCATGAAACTTTGAGTGGTTTTGATTAGATCAGAGACCATGGTTGCTAAGTCAGAGATATTCTGCTTAGAACTCTCTGTCTGTTGCTGAGAAGATGATGGAAAAGGCTTGCTATTGCTAAACCTATTTCTTCCACCATTATTGTTGAAACCTTGTTGAGGTCTCTGTTGATCCTTCCATGAGAGATTTGGATGATTTCTCCATGAGGGATTATAGGTGTTTCCATAGGGTTCTCCTATGTAATTCACCTCTTCCATTGAAGGGTTCTCAGGATCATAAGCTTCTTCTTTAGATGAAGCCTCCTTAGTACTGCTTGGTGCATTTTGCATTCCAGACAGACTTTGAGAAATCATATTGACTTGTTGAGTCAATATTCTATTCTGAGCCAATATGGCATTCAGAGTGTCAATCTCAAGAACTCCTTTCTTCTGACTAGTCCCATTGTTCACAGGATTTCTTTCAGAAGTGTACATGAATTGGTTATTTGCAACCATTTCAATCAGCTCTTGAGCTTCTGTAGGCGTCTTCTTCAGATGAAGAGAGCCTCCAGTAGGGCTATCCAAAGACATTTTGGATAGTTCAGAGAGACCATCATAGAAAATACCTATGATGCTCCATTCAGAAAGCATATCAGAAGGACACTTTCTGATTAATTGTTTGTATCTTTCCCAAGCTTCATAGAGGGATTCTCCTTCCTTTTGTCTGAAGGTTTGGACTTCCACTCTAAGCTTACTCAATTTTTGAGGTGGAAAGAACTTTGCCAAGAAGGCATTGACTAGCTTTTCCCAAGAGTCCAGCTTTCTTTAGGTTGTGAGTCCAACCATGTCCTAGCTCTGTCTCTTACAGCAAAAGGGAATAGCATAAGTTTGTAGACCTCAGGGTCAACCCCATTAGTCTTGACAGTGTCACAGATTTGCAAGAATTCAGCTAAAAACTGATGAGGATCTTCCAATGGAAGTCCATGGAACTTGCAATTCTGTTGCATTAGAGAAACTAATTGAGGCTTAAGCTCAAAGTTGTTTGCTCCAATGGCAGGGATAGAGATGCTTCTCCCATAAAAGTCGGGAGTAGGTGCAGTAAAGTCACCCAGCACCTTCCTTGCATTGTTGGCATTGTTGTTGTTTTAGGCTGCCATAGGTTCTTCTTCTTTGAAGATTTCTGTTAGGTTCTCTACTGAGAGTTGTGCTTTGGCTTCTCTTAGCTTTCTCTTCAAGGTCCTTTCAGGTTCAGGATCAGCCTCAACAAGAATGCTTTTGTCCTTGCTCCTGCTCATAAGAAAGAGAAGGAAACAAGAAAATATGGAATCCTCTATGTCACAGTATAGAGATTCCTTTAGGTGTCAGAGGAAAAGAAAAATAGAAGACAGAAGTAGAAAATTCGAACTTATCAAAGAAGATGGGGTTCAAATTTTGCATTAAGGAATAGTGTTAGTCCATAAATAGAAGGATGTGAGAAGAAGGGAAGTAATTTTCGAAAATTAAGTAAAAGATTTTGGAAACATTTTTGAAAAACACTAATTGATTTTCGAAAATGAAAGTGGAAAAGAAATCAAGTGATTTTTGAAAAAGATTTTGAAATTAGAAATCAAAAAGATTTGATTGAAAACTATTTTGAAAAAGATGTGGTTAAGAAGATATGATTTTGAAAAACTTTGAAATCTTGAAAAAAATTGATTTGAAAACAAAATCTTCCCTCTTGTGCCATCCGGCGTTAAACGCCCAGAATGGTGCACATTCTGGCGTTTAACGCCCAAAACTATACCCTTTTGGGCGTTAAACGCCCAACCAGGTGCCCTGGCTGGCGTTTAAACGCCAGTCTGTCCTTCTTCACTGGGCGTTTTGAACGCCCAGCCTTTTCTGTGCAATTCCTCTGCTGTATGTTCTGAACCTTCAATTCTCTGTATTATTGACTTGAAAAGACACAAATTAAAAATATTTTTGGATTTTTAATAATAAGGAGAAATCAAAATGCAACAAGAATCAAATAACAATGCATGCAAGACACCAAACTTAGCAGTTTGTATACTACTGACACTAATAGGAATGCATATGAGACACATAAACACTCAAGTCAAGAGAATTCAAAGATCAGAGTAAGAAATCATCAAGAATTATTTGAAGATCCTTAAGTCACATGAATGAATGCATGCAATTGACACCAAACTTAAAATGAAACACTAGACTCAAACAAGAAACATACAATATTTTTGGATTTTATGATTTTGTAATTTTTTTTGTGATTTTCGAAAATTAAGTGGAAAAAGAAGATAAAGGTATCAAAATTCTTAATGAGAATTCCAGGAATCATGCAATGTTTAGTCTAAGACTCCGGTCCAGGAATTAGACATGGCTTCACAGCCAGCCAAGCTTTCAAGGAAAGCTTCGGTCCAAAACACTAGACATGGCCAATGGCCAGCCAAGCCTTAGCAGATCACTGCTCCAAAAGCAAGATTGATAGAAATCAACAAGCTCTTGTGATGATAAGTTGAAACCTCGGTCCAATGAAATTAGACATGGCTTCACAGCCAGCCAGACTTCAACAAATCATCATGAAACTCTAGAATTCATCTTCAAGAATTCCGAAAAAAATACCTAATCTAAGCAACAAGATGAACCGTCAGTTGTCCAAACTCAACAATCCCCGGCAACGGCACCAAAAACTTGGTGCACGAAATTGTGATCAATACTTTTCACAACTCAGATAATCCCCGGTAATGAATCCAAAAACTTGGTGTTCAATACCATGGCATAAACACAACTTCGCACAACTAACCAGCAAGTGTACTGGGTCGTCCAAGTAATAAACCTTATGCGAGTAAGGGTCGATCCCACAGAGATTGTTGGTATGAAGCAAGCTATGGTCACCTTGTAAATCTTAGTCAGGCAAACTCAAATGGGTATGGTGATATGCGAATAAAACATAAAGATAAAGATAGAGATACTTATGTAATTCATTGGTAGGAATTTTAGATAAGCGTATGAAGATGCCTTCCCTTCCGTCTCTCTGCTTTCCTACTGTCTTCATCCAATCCTTCTTACTCCTTTCCATGGCAAGCTTAAGCAAGGGTTTCACCGTTGTCAGTGGCTACCTCCCATCCTCTCAGGGGAAATATTCAACGCACCCTGTCACGGCACGGCTATCCATCTGTCAGTTCTCGATCAGGCCGGAATAGAATCCAGTGATTCTTTTGCGTCTGTCACTAACGCCCCGCCCTCAGGAGTTTGAAGCACGTCACAGTCATTCAATCATTGAATCCTACTCAGAATACCACAGACAAGGTTAGACCTTCCGGATTCTCTTGAATGCCACCATCAGTTCTAGCCTATACCACGAAGACTCTGATCTCACGGAATGGCTGGCTCGGTTGTCAGGCGAGCACTCGGTTGTCAGGCGATCAACCATGCATCGTGTATCAGGAATCCAAGAGATATTCACCCAATCGAAGGTAGAACGGAGGTGGTTGTCAGTCACACATTCATAGGTGAGAATGATGATGAGTGTCACGGATCATCACATTCATCAAGTTGAAGAACAAGTGATATCTTAGAACAAGAACAAGCGGAATTGAATAGAAGAACAATAGTAATTGCATTAATACTCGAGGTACAGCAGAGCTCCACACCTTAATCTATGGTGTGTAGAAACTCCACCGTTGAAAAATACATAAGAACAAGGTCTAGGCATGGCCGTGAGGCCAGCCTCCCAATGATCTAAGAACTAGATGTCCGAAGATGATCAAAAGATCTAAAATAATCCAAAGATGAAAATACAATAGTGAAAGGTCCTACTTATAGAGAACTAGTAGCCTAGGGTGTACAGAGATGAGTAAATGACATAAAAATCCACTTCCGGGCCCACTTGGTGTGTGCTTGGGCTGAGCATTGAAGCATTTTCGTATAGAGACTCCTCTTGGAGCTAAACGCCAGCTTTTATGCCAGTTTGGGCGTTTAACTCCCACTTTGGTGCCAATTCCGGCGTTTAACGCTGGGAATTCTGAGGGTGACTTTGAACGCCGGTTTGGGCCATCAAATCTTGGGCAAAGTATGAACTATCATATATTTCTGGAAAGCCCAGGATGTCTACTTTCCAACACCGTTGAGAGCGCGCTAATTGGGCTTCTGTAGCTCCAGAAAATCCACTTCGAGTGCAGGGAGGTCAGAATCCAACAGCATCTGCAGTCCTTTTTAGTCTCTGAATCAGATTTTTGCTCAGGTCCCTCAATTTCAGCTAGAAAATACCTGAAATCACAGAAAAATACACAAACTCATAGTAAAGTCCATAAAAGTGAATTTTAACTAAAAACTAATGAAAATATACTAAAAACTAACTAGATCATACTAAAAACATACTAAAAATAATGCCAAAAAGCGTACAAATTATCCGCTCATCACTCCTTCTATGGCAAGCTATATATTGGTGGATCACCGTTGTCAATGGCTACCATCCGTCCTCTCAGTGAAAATGGTCCAGGTACATTTCTGCACGGCTAATAATCTGTCGGTTCTCACTTGTGTCGGAATAGGATACATTTATCCTTTTGCACACTGTCATTGCGCCCAACATTCGTGAGTTTGAAGCTCATCACAGTCATCCCTTCCCAGATCCTACTCAGAATACCACAGACAAGGTTTAGACTTTTCGAATCTCAGGAATGCTGCCACTGGTTCTAGCCTCTATCACGAAGGTTCTGATCTCACGGATTCGAGTGCTTTGTTGTCAGGAGAGGTAAATCAATTCCGTGAATCGGAGACCCAAGAGATACGCACTCAAGCTGTCGCCCAATGACTATATTGAGCTCAGATAGAATGGCAGTGGTTGTCAGGCACGCATTCATAGGGTTAAGAATGATGATGATTGTCACAGATCATCACATCCTTCATATTGAAGTACGAATGAGTATCTTAGAATGGAAGCAAGCGTGATTGAATAGAAAATAGTAGTAATTGCATTAATCCATTGAGACATAGCAGAGCTCCTCACCCCACCTATGAGGTTTAGAGACTCATGCCATGGAAAATTCAATACGAAAAGTGAAAAAATGTCATCCGTCCCTGAATGAATCTCTAAAAGTAGTTGTTATACTTAACTAGTAACCTAGGTTTACAGAAAATGAGTTCCTAAGTGCAGATAGTGTAGAAATCCACTTCCAGGGTACACTTGATAAGTGTTTGGGCTGAGTTTTGAAGCTTTCATGTGCATAGGCCACTCTTGGAGATAAACGCCAGTTTTGGTGCCAGTTTGGGCGTTTAACTCCAGTTTTGGTGCCAGTTCTGGCGTTTTACGGCAGAAAAGGGTTTCTGGCTGGCGTTTAACGCCAGTTTGGGCCATCAAATATCGAGAAAAGTATAAACTATTATAGATTGCTGGAAAGCCCTAGATGTCTACTTTCCAACACAATTGAGAGCGTGCCAATTGAGATTTTGTAGCTCCAGAAAATCCACTTCACGTGCAAGAGGGTTAGAATCCAACAGCATCTGCAGTCCTTTCTCAGCCTCTGAATCAAATTTTTACTCAGGTCCCTCAATTTCAGCCAAAAAATACCTGAAATTACAGAAAAATACACAAACCCATAGTAAAGTCCAGAAATGTGATTTTTGAATAAAAATTAATAAAAATATAACAAAAAAGTGAATAAAATATGCTAAAAATTATATGAAAACACTACCAAAAAGCGTATAAAATATCCGCTCATCACAACACCAAACTTAAACTGTTTCTTGTCCCCAAGCAACTAGACAAATAAAATAGGATGAAAAGAAGATCATGGTGCAATAAAATCTCAGAGTCTTCAATGAAGCTCAAATTCAAATTAGATGAGCGGGGCTTATAGCTTTTTGTTTCTGAATAGTTTTGGCATCTCATTTTATCCCCTGAAACTCAGAATGATTGGCTTCTTTCAGAACTCAGCATGCAGATAGTGTTATTGATTCTCCTAGTTTAGTATGTTGATTCTTGAACAAAGCTACTTTATGAGTCTTGGCCGTGACCCTAGGCATCTTGTTTTCCAGTATTACCACCAGATACATAAACGCCACAGACACCTAACTGGGTGAACCTTTTCAGATTGTGACTCAGCTTTGCTAGAGTCATCAGTTAGAGGTGCCCAGAATTCTTAAGCACACTCTTTTTGCTTTGGATCACGACTTTAACCACTCAATCTCAAGCTTCTCACTTGGACCTTCATGACACAAGCACATGGTTAGGGACAGCTTGATTTAGTCGCTTAGGCCAAGATTTTATTCCTTTGGGCCCTCCTATCCATTAATGCTCAAAGCCTTGGATCCTTTTTACCCTTGCCTTTTGGTTTAAAGGGTTATTGGCTTTTTCTGCTTGCTACTTTTTTTTCGCAAGCTTTGTGTTTTTCACTGTTTTTTCTTGCTTCGAGAATCAATTTTATAATTTTTCAGATTATCAATAACATTTCTCTATTTACCTCCTTCTTTCAAGAGCCAAATATTACTTAAATTTCAGTATAAAAAATTATGCACTATTTATGCATTCATTCAGAGAGCTAAAGCAATGCCACCACATATAAATAATTTGAATTTTTCTTATTATATACTTGAGATATTTGCACCCTTGCTCTTTTAAAAAAAATCTACTATTTTATTCATGTTTGATGATGATAAGAAAATTAAATTATACCCAAATTGATAAAAAATAATGCTAATGCTCATGCAATTCTAATGCTAATGATCATGCAATCCTAATACTAATGCTCATGCAATTCTTAATATAGGTCCCTAATAACAGAAGTTATCACAGAGTTAGGACTCAACAACCTTGATTTTAGGAGATAGGTGCTTCTTCAATCTATGGAACGCCTGGCGCTTCAAGGGATAGCCTCTGGCGCTTCAGCTCCTGTAGCTCACGCCATTGTTTCTTACAGCTTGGTGACAGATGCTTCTAAGCGGGCCCAATAGTCAAATTGAGGAATTTCTGGAAGGAGTTCATGCACCCTCCTTTTGTTGAGGTTGTCTTGAACTTGAGGTCCATCCATTACCTTTTTGGTGATTAGGTGTTCAATTGGGATATACTCATCCACACCTATCTTTACCCCAGCATCTTTACATAACAGACTGATCAAGCTTAAGCCAACTTGGCTTCAGTGGATTCCTTGTGTGCAAATGTGTAAATTTCACAAGGAATTAGCTGATGAACCTCTACCTCTTTTCCTAACATAATACAGTGAATCATCACTGCCCTCTTGACAGTGACTTCAGAGTGGTTACTGGTGGGAAGAATAGAATGCCCAATGAAATCTAGCTAGCCTCTAGCAACTGGTTTGAGATCTCCTCTCTTCAATTGGTTTAGGACACCTTTTGTGTTGGTTATCCACTTGGTTCCAGGGAGGCATATATCCTTTAGAACTTGATCCAACTTTTTATCTTTTGCCATTCTCCTATTAAAGGATTTTAGATCATCTTGTAGTTGAGGAAGTTTAAGGACTTCTCTCACTTTATCAAGGTGGAAGTAAATAATCTTCCCTCTGACCATAGTCCGAAAGGTGTGGAAGGCAGTTCCCTCTAATCTTTACTTATCTGTCAGCCACAGATTTGCATAAAATTCGTGGACCATGTTTCTTCCCACAAGTGCCTCAGGATTAGCTAGGACTTCACAGCCTCTGTTTCGAATCTGTTCTTGGATCTCCAGATATTCGTCTTCTTTTAGATTGAATTTAACTTCCGGGATCACTGATCTTCTGCCCACAATTTTGAAGTAATGGTCTGCATGTTCTTTGGTGCCGAACCTCTCATGTATCCATTGTGGTTTTGGATTGTTTTCTTTCTTGCCTCTTGGAGTGGTTTGTTTTCCTTTAGGAGCCATGATCTTGGTCAGTGATCACGAAAAAACACACCAAACTTAGAGCTTTGTTTGTCCTCAAGCAAAAGAAAAGAAAGAAAAGGAATAGAGGGAGAAAAGGATTCGAAAGATGGCTCAAGGGGGGAGGCCGAACACGCTTTTAAAAGGGAGGTGGACTGGGTTCAAAATTTTTAAAAAAATAAAAAGATATGATTGATAAAAGATAAACATGATATGAAAAAGATAGATTTTAAAAATTTAAAACATATGAAAAAGATATGAGGAATTGAAATCTGAATTTTTTGTTGATGCATCTAAAAATTAAAAGATAATATAGATGTTTTAAAAAGATTTGGAAAGAGATTGGAAAGATAAATGAGATTTAAAAACGTTTTTGAAAAAGAATTGAAAAGGAATTAAGAAGAATTTATAAGATTAATAATTTTTGAAATGGGGATTGAAAGATGAAGATTTATAATGTTTTTTTGCAGAAAATTAAGAATTAAAACAAGAAAATTTGAAAAATATTGAATTGGGAACGAAATTCCCCTCCCCCTGCTGTTCTGGCGTTAAACGCCCAGAATGGTATCCATTCTGGCGTTTAACGCCCATCTGCTGGCCAATCTGTGCGTTTAACGCCCAGCCAGGTACCCTGCCTGGCGTTAAACGCCAGAAATCCTTTGTCATTGGGTGTTTTTCTGAATGCCCAGGACGCTGCTCATTCTGGCGTTAAACGCCAAGAATGCTGTCCATTCTGGCGTTTAACGCCCAAAATGCCTCTTTACTGGCATTTTTACGCTAGTGAGCTCTTTTTCTCTGTGATTCCTCTGCTTTATGTTCTGAATCTTCATTTTTTTGAATTATTTACTGAAATGTATTGACAAACATGAATAACAAAATAAGATGACTCATATAATTGTTATAAACATCTAATTTATGCTGATGGCTGGGTTGCCTTCCAGCAAGCGCTTCTTTACTGTCTTTAGCTGGACTTACTAAGCTTTAATCTAGTCTCAACTTTGAGCATTCTTGCTCAAAATTGCCTTCAAGATAATGTTTGACTCTCTACCCATTAACAATGAATTTTTTGTCAGAGTCAATATCTTGAAGCTGTACATATCCATATGGTGACACACTTGTAATCACATATGGTCCTTTCCACCAGGATTTCAGTTTCCCAGGGAACAATCTGAGCCTAGAGTTGAATAGCAGAACCTTCTGTCCTGGTTCAAAGACTCTAGATGATAGCTTTCTGTCATGCCATCTTTTTGCTTTCTCCTTATAAATTTTGGTATTTTCGAAAGCATTAAGTCTGAACTCCTCTAGCTCATTTAACTAGAGTAATCTCTTCTCTCCAGCAACCTTAGCATCAAGGTTTAGGAACCTGGTTTCCTAGTAGGTCTTGTGTTCCAGTTCCACTGACAGATGACAGGCTTTTCCATACACAAGCTGGTATGGAGAGGTCCCTAGCTATAGGAGTCTTGAATGCAGTTCTGTATGCCCACAGAGCATCATCCAAACTTCTTGCCCAATCCCTTCTATGGGTGTTTACAGTTCATTCCAAGATTCTTTTTAGTTCTCTATTTGAGACTTCAGCCTGCCCATTTATCTGTGGGTGATATGGAGTTGCTACTTTGTGGTTAATTCCATATCGGACCATAGCAGAGTCAAGCTGTTTATTGCAGAAATGAGTGCCCCCATCACTGATTAGTACTCTAGGGACACCAAATCTGCTGAAGATGTGCTTTTGGGGTAATTTCAACATTGTCTTAGTATCATTAGTGGGTGTTGTAATTGCTTCTACCCATTTAGATACATAGTCTACTACCACCAGAATGTAAGTGTTTGAATATGATGGTGGGAAAGGTCCCATGAAGTCAAAGCCCCATACATCAAACAACTCAATCTCTAAAATCCCTTACTGAGGCATGGCATAATTGTGAGGTAGATTACCAGCTCTCTGGCAACTGTCACAGTTACGTACAAATTCTCAGGAGTCTCTATAGATAGTAGGCCAGTAGAAGCCACATTGGAGAACCCTTGTGGCTGTTCGTTCACCTCCAAAATGTCCTCTACACTGTGATCCATGGCAGTGCCATAGGATCTTCTATGCTTCTTCTCTAGGCACACATCTACGGATTATTCCGTCTGTACACCTCTTAAAGGGATATGGTTCATCCCATAAGTAGTACCTTGCATCAGAAACTATTCTTTTTGTTTGCTGCTTGCTGTACTCTTTAGGTATGAATCTCACAGCTTTATAGTTTGTAATATCTGCAAACCATGGTGCTTCCTGAATGGCAAACAATTTCTCATCCAGAAAGGTTTCAAAGATCTCAGTAGGAGGGAGGAATGCTCCTACTACTGGTTCTTTTCGGGACAGGTGGTCAGCTACTTGGTTCTCTGTCCCTTTTCTATCTCTTATTTCTGTATCAAACTCTTGCAGAAGCAACACCCATCTTATGAGCCTGGGTTTTGAATCTTGCTTTGTGAGGAGATATTTTAGAGCAGCATGGTCAGTGTACACAATCACTTTTGGTCCTACTAAATAAGATATGAACTTGTCAATGGCATAAATCACTGCAAGCAACTCCTTTTCTGTGGTTGTGTAATTTTTCTGTGCGTCATTTAAAACACAACTAGCATAATAAATGACATGCAAAAGCTTGTCATGCCTCTGTCCTAATATTGCACCAATGGCATGGTCAATGGCATCACACATTAGTTCAAATAGTAATGTCCAGTCTGGTACAGAAATGACTGGTACTGTGACCAGTTTAGCTTTCAGAGTTTCAAAGGCCTGCAAACACTCTGTGTCAAGGACAAATGGTGTATCAGCTGCTAGCAGATTACTCAGAGGCTTGGCAATTTTTGAAAAATCCTTTATAAACCTCCTATAGAATCCTGCATGCCATAGAAAGCTTATGATTGCCTTAACATTGGCAGTTGGTGGTAATTTTTCAATTACTTCTACCTTAGCCTGATCCGTCTCTATTCCCTTGTTCGAAATTTTGTGCCCAAGGACAATTCCTTCAGTCACCATAAAGTGACATTTCTCCCAGTTTAAAACCAGGTTAGTTTCTTAGCACCTTTTCAGAACAAGTGCTAGATGGTCAAGACAGGAGCTGAATGAGTCTCCAAATACTGAGAAGTCATCCATGAAGACTTTCGGAAATTTTTCCACCATATCAGAGAAGATAGAGAGCATGCATCTCTGAAAGGTTGCAGGTGCATTGCACAGGCCAAATGGCATCCGTCTGTAAGTAAATACTTCATATGGACATTTGAATGCTGTTTTCTCTTAGTCTTGAGGATCTACTGCAATCTGGTTGTAACCTGAATAACCATCCAGAAAGCAGTAGTATGGATGACCTGCTAGTCTCTCTAGCATCTGATCTATGAATGGCGAAGGAAAATGATCCTTTTTGGTGGCTATATTGAGCCTTCTATAGTCAATACACATACGCCACCCTGTAACTGTTCTTATAGGAGCCAGTTCATTCTTTTCATTATGAACCACTGTCATGCCTCCCTTCTTGGGGATAACTTGGACATGGCTCACCCAGGGACTATTAGAAATAGGATAAATAATCCCAGCCTCTAGTAATTTAGTGACCTCTTTTTGCACTACCTCCTTCATGGCTGGATTCAGCCGCCTCTATGGTTGAACCATTGGCTTGGTATCATCCTCCAATAGGATCTTGTGCATGCATCTGGCTGGGCTAATGCCCTTGAGATCACTTATGGACCACCCAAGAGCTGTCTTGTGTGTCCTTAGCACCTGAATTAGTGCTTTCTCTTCCTGTGGCTCTAAAGCAGAGTTTATGATTACCGGAAAAGTATCATCTTCTCCCAAAAATGCATATATTAGGAATGGTGGTAGTGGTTTGAGCTCGGGTTTAGGAGGCTTCTCCTCTTCCTAAGGAGTTTTCGGAGGTTCTTCTGTTTTCTCTGGTTCCTCCAAATCAGGCTGAACATCTTTAAAAATGTCCTCTAGCTCTGATCCGAGACTCTCAGTCATATTGACCTCTTCCACCAGGGAGTCAATAATATCAACGTTTATGCAGTCTTGTGATGTGTCTGGATGCTGCATAGCTTTGACAGCATTCAACTTAAACTCATCCTCATTAACTCTCAGGGTTATTTCCCCTTTTTAGACGTCAATGAGAGTTTGTCCAGTTGCTAGGAAAGGTCTTCCTAAAATGAGAGTTGCACTCTTGTGCTCCTCCATTTCCAGCACTACAAAGTCAGTGGGAAAGGTAAATGGCCCAACCTTGAAAATCATATCCTTAATTATGCCTGATGGTATTTTAGTGGAGCCATTAGCAAGTTGGAGACATATTCGGGTTGGATTGACTTCTTCAGTTAAACCAAGCTTTCTGATAGTGGATGCAAGTATCAGGTTGATACTTGCCCCAAGATCACATAGAGCTGTCTTGGTACAAGCACCCTCCAATGTGCATGGTATCATAAAGCTTCCAGGATCTTTAAGCTTCTCTGGTAAGCTTTTCAGAATGACTGCACTATATTCTTCTGTGAGGAAAACGTTTTCAGTTTCTCTTAAATCCTTTTTATAACTTAAGATCTCTTTCATGAACTTAGCATAAGAAGGTATTTGCTCAAGTGCCTCTGCAAATGGAATATTTATTTAAAGAGTCTTGAGATAGTCTGCAAAGCGGGCAAATTATTTATCCTATTCCGCCTGGTGGAGTATCTGAGGATAAGGCATCTTGGCTTTATATTATTCAACCTTAGTTGTTGCAGGTTTATTACCTACAGAAGTGGTAGGAGAAGCCTGCTTAAGGAGGTTGTTATCAGCACTTGCACGTGTCTGATCCCTTATTGGTGTTTGAACGCCAGAACTGGGTGCTTGTTGGGCATTTAACGCCAAGTTGCTGCCCTTTTCTGGCATTTGAACGACAGAATTGGCTACTGAATGAGCGTTTAACGCCAGCTTCTGACCTTTTTCTGGCGTTTGAACGCCAGAATTATTCCTCTATGGGCTCTTACTGTTCTCAGAGGAATTTTGGGCAGTGAATCTGTTATCCTCTGTCAGATGTTCCATTCTTGGCTTCCAGCTACTCTGAGTTGAGCCATTCAATGTCTTTCCACTCCTTAATTAAACAACTTGGCATTCTTCTATTATCTGTTTTGATAATTGCTTTTTTGTCTGATTCAATTGTTTTTCTACATTCTGGTTAGCATTTTTAGTCTTTTGTAGCATCTCCTTAATTTTTGCTAACTGTTTGGTTATGGAAAATAGTTGCTGATTGATTCCAGTAAC
The DNA here is from genome assembly GCF_003086295.3 of Arachis hypogaea. Lineage (NCBI taxonomy): Eukaryota > Viridiplantae > Streptophyta > Magnoliopsida > Fabales > Fabaceae > Arachis > Arachis hypogaea. The sequence continues at coordinate 40,440,208 of NC_092039.1, forward strand.
TTGTTCTAGTGGACTAACTTCATTGGATACTGCTTTAGCCTCTTCTTTCACAGAGGACTCACTACTTAAGTACAGATGCTAATTTCTAGCAACCGTATCTATGAGCTCTTGAGCCTCTTCAATCGTCTTCCTCATGTGTATAGATCCATGATAAACTACTATTTTATGGTCTATGTTGTGTTTAATTGAGTGGTTTTTATCAAATTCTTGCCCACTTATTCATATAATTTGCATGATTTTACAATCCCTTCCTAGTTTAGTTCTATGGTTGAAAACTTGCTTCCTAGAGATCTTTTAATTACGTATTTTAATTCTCCTTTATACCATTTGATACCGTGATCTGTGTGTTAAGTGTTTCAGGATTCATAGGGCAGGAATGGCTTAGAGAATGGAGAGGAAGCTTGCAAAAATAGGAAAGGAACACAAGAATCTAAGGAGATGACCAGCGAACACCGATGCGGACGCATGGCTCACACGACCGCGCGAAATTGAGAATATCGCAGTGATGCATTCGCGTGCCTGACGTGAGGGTGGATTGGAGTCTGCATGAATGATGTGAACGTGTGGACGACACGTACGCGTGGCAAGAAAAAAATGCTGAATGACGCGCATGCGTGGATGACGCGTTGATACAAAAATTGCTGTCGGTCTAGAATTTCTCTTGTAGAAATTAGAACTTCGTTGTAAGCATAGCTCTAAACCAACAAACAACTCTCACATCAAATTAAATTTGGTTTTGTCACAAGTAACAAACCCCAAATGAAAATTAACCGGAGTATTTAGACTCCGGGTCGTCTCACAAGGAATTGCAATGAAGTGCTCAATTATTGGCTATAAGGTATATTTTGGGGTTTTTGGGATAAGAGACATGGAATGTAAATAGTAATGAAAATAAACTGACAACTAACAAAGCTCTTGGCTAGATATGAAAACTAGAAGTTCTATCCTAGTTATCCTCCTTAATTGTGATCACAAATTGTCCATTGCTACCACTTAGTTAACCTCTAACCATGGAGGAAAGTCAAGTGGATGAATCAACTTGATTCCACAAGTCCTAGCCAACTCCCAAGGGAAAGACTAGTGTTAGTGGTATCCAAATCAATTAGCAACTTCCAATTGTCAATCAATCAAAGGAATTAGATAACTCAAGTGTCACTAATTACTCCACCTAGGCCAAGAGTAAAGAGAACTACTAAAAAACTAGAGGAAACATTTTATCAAACACCTAGTGTGCAAGAAAAGTAAACATCACAAAATACAAGAATTAACACAACCCACAGCTATCATCAACAAGAAATCAACAATAACAATAAAGATAAACATCAAAAGAACATGGAAACATAAAATTGCATTAAAAAAAATCAAGATTCAACAATTGTTCATAAACATAAAAGAGGACAAAATAAAGGAAATGACAAGTAAAACTAGAATAGTAGAGATGTAACAACAAGAAATTAAAAGGAGAAGCTAAATCAAAACAAGAATTAAAACTTGGATCCAAGAAGAATTAACTAAAACTATCCTAAATTCTAGAGAGAGGAGAGAGCCTCTCTCTCTAGAATTCTACCCTAAAACATGATGAAAACTCAACTAAGACTACTTGGTTCATTCTCCCCTCAATCCTTGGGCTCAATAGCATCAGAAATGAGTTGGATTGGGCCCAAAATGAGCTAGAAATCGCTGGCCACGAGTTGCTCTTTAGTGGGTCACGTGCTCAATCAGCACGTCCGCGCACATTGCCCCTGCACACCCCTATACGCGAAGCAACATATGGCAAAATTTATATCATTTCGAAGCCCTGAATGTTAGCTTTCCAACGCATCTAGAACCGCCTCATTTGGACCTCTGTAGCTTAAGTTATGGTCGATTGAGTGCGAAGAGGTCAGGCTAGACAGCTTTAAGGTTCCTTCATTTCTTCATGAGTTCTCCCACTTTGCATGCTTTTCTCCTCACTTCTTCCATCCAATACTTGCCTTATGAACCTGAAATCACTCAACAAACATATCAAGGCATCTAATGGAATTAAATTGAGTTAAATTTACCTATTTTAGGGCCTAAAAAGCATGTTTTCACATTTAAGCACAAATCAAGGAAGAATTGTAAAACCATGCTATTTCATTGAATAAATGTCAGAAAAGGTGATAAAATCACCCAAAATAAGCACAAGATAAACCACAAAATTTGGGTTTATCACGCGTATGCATGACATGCGCAATCTGCAGAATTAACAGAACACGCCGGGGGCAAGTTTGGGCCGCGTTTTGACCCAGTTTTCGGCCCAGAAACACAGAATAAAGCCAGGGAACATGTAGAGACTAAGGACAGACTGAACAAAACATTCATAATTCACAATTTTAGTTTTAGATGTAGTTTTTCTAGAGAGAGAGGCTCTCTCCTCTCTCTTAGGTTTTAGGATTTAGGATTTCTTTTAGGATTAGGATTTCTACTTCTCAATTTCCAGGTTTAATGTTCCTTTTATTTATTTTCCCAATTTAACTTATGAACTTTTCCATGTTAGATTTGATTTCTTTTATTAATGCAATTTGAGGTATTTCATATTTATGATTTTAATTTAGCTTTTTACACTCTTAGCTTTGGTTGAGTAATTGGTGACACTTGAGTTATCAAACTCAGCTGATGATTGAAAATTAGAATTCTTTGCTGATTGATTTGAATTCCCCTAACTCTAGTCTTTTCTTAGGAATTGACTAGGACTTGAGGAATCAAATTGATTTATCCACTTAACATACCTTCATAGTTAGAGGTTGACCAAGTGGGAGCAAAATCCAATTCTCATCACACCTGATAAGGATAACTAGGATAGGATTTCCAATTCTCATACCTTTCCAAGAGATTTTCGTAATTACTAATTTATTTTTCTTGCTATTTAAATTACTTGTTTTCTATTTCAAAAACCTAAAAAATATACCTTTTTCCATAACCAATAATAAATCACACCTCCCTGTAATTCCTTGAGAAGACGACCCGATGTTTGAATACTTCGGTTATTTATTTTTATTGGGTTTGCTTAAGTGACAAACAAAACTTTTATACGAAAGGATTCTCTGTTAGTTTTGAAACTATACTTACAACGCGATTACTTTTATTAAATTCTTTACCGATAGAAATCTGATCGTAAAAAATGGCGCCTATTCCGAGGGTTACCTGAAATTGTAGGTCAATCTTGGACGAGATCTTCTGTGCTGGTCAGAATGGTTGTGTTCGACTTGTTGGACTTGGTGGTGGTGCTGATTCCTTCATCCCCGGAGGGTGGGATGTACCTGCAAGGGACTCTGATGCTTAAGTTAGCAAGGGTATTAAGCAGGTATTGAGTAGAATCAGAGTATGAGTTATACTTGGGTGCTCCAGTGTATTTATAATGGTGTAGAAAGACCTTCCTTAGATAAGATAAGTTAGTTATCTTATCTTGTCTTTATCTTTGAGTGAGGTCATCTTATCTTTAAGGGAACCGTCTTTATCTCTATAGGCTTGGGCTGCCCTTGGATTCGGGTTGTGTTCCTCTGTTTGGGCCCTTTATTGGGCTTTCCTGGTGATGTGTGGAAAACGATCCAACACAAAACTCACCGGCAAGTGTACCGGGTCGCATCAAGTAATAATAACTCACATGAGTGAGGTCGATCCCACAGGGATTGAAGGATTGAGCAATTTTAGTTTAGTGGTTGATTTAGTCAAGCGAATCAAGTTTTGGTTGAGTGGGTTGTATTTAACAGAAGCTAAATTGCTTGAAATGTAAAGGGAGAAGGGAAATTGCAGTTAATTAAAGGACAGGAAAGTAAAATAGACTGAATCTTAAAGAACAAGAAATTAAATGACTGAAACTTAAAGTGCAAGAAATGTAAATTGCAGAAACTTAAAGTGCAAGAAATGTAAATTGCTTGAATGTAAAAGGGATTTGAGGACTGGGATTGCAGAATCTAAACAAAGAGAAAGTAAATTGCAACAATTAATAAAGGAGAAGATGAATTGGAATAAACTGAAATTCAACAGAAAATGAAATTAAAGTGCAGTAGGGTCACAGAAGAACCAAAAGTAAATTGTGGTCTCAGGTCTCAAGAGACTAGGTAGCAGAGCCTAGATCTCTATTTGCCTTCCCAGATCCAAGTTCACAAAGCAATTGACAAGAAATTGAAGAGGAAGCAGTAAAGAGAATGTAAATTGATTCAATTATGCAGAAAGAAAACTAAAGAGTTCTTGAGTGGAGATTGAGACAGAATTTCCTCAATTTCACACACCCAAAACTCAGAAAAATAAGAGTGGAATTGCCCGAGCAAACACGAGGAAGGAGATCAATCAATTCTCCCTTAATCCTCAGAACTCTCGGTCAAGTCTCTCAAGAACAATTGCAAGAAATTCAAAACTCAAGGAAAGTGTAAAATTCAAAAGTCAAGCTAAGGTAAGTGGTCAAAAAGGTCCTAATTACATCAAACTAGCTCCTATTTATACACTTTCTATTCTTGGATTTTGGGATTTGGATGGGCTTTTGATTTGGTGAAGAAATGAATTTAATTGGAATTTTAATTGAATTTTTCGGCCCAAAATGGTAGCTCCCAGGAGGCTGCCCTGCCCTTGTGGAGGGCAGGGCAGGATTTGGTGCATGTTGGTGCTTGCTTGGTGCGGCTTGGTGCGGCTTGGTGCAGTCTTGGTGCGCAAAACGCTGCCCTGCCCTCGCGGAGGGCAGGGCAGGAAAAATTGGTGCTGCCAGGATGTGCCACGGTGCGTGCTTGGTGCTGCCAGATTTGTTTCTTGGTGCGCCAGAATCATGCCAACAAAATGCTGCCCTGCCCTCGCGGAGGGCAGGGCAATGTGCGTCATGGTGCGTTTGAAATATTTTGCGTGCCAAGTCTTGGACATCATCAAGGTAGCGCTCAAGTGGTGCAGCTTCCTTGCTTTCTTTGTGAAGGATCTGTGTTTGAGATTGGCTGGGAGCATTTTGGCCAATTTTTGGCTTAGCGCTCCCCCACTCCCCCTTGCTCATGAGTTCGAACCTTGTGGCAAGCATTGGTAGGCAGAATTTCTTTGGAAGCTTGTTTCATTATGTTGCCCTCCTGGAGGGCAATGCTTGCCTCTCCTCATGTTGTGCGCCACACTTCTTCTCTCTTTGACCACACTTTCTTTTCCTTGGGCCACACTTCCTTAGGCTACGCTTTTCCTTTTTTTCTTTTCTTCACCTACAATAAACCAAAACAACCACTCAAAGTATCACTAAATTCAAGAGGCTTATAAATCAATTAAAATTAGCTTAAACCTCATGGATTAACATTAATTTCATGGTGGTTGCTTGATTTAAAGAAGTTGTGCATTTTCACTCCAAATCACTTACTTAAGAAGCAAGAAAGTGCATAAAGACTAACAAAACAAGTGAAATTAGCTTGAAAAATGGGTATATGATGACTTGTCATCACAACACCAAACTTAAATCTTGCTTGTCCCCAAGCAAGCATCAAAAATAAGAGTAAATGACATGAATAGGAAAAGAACACATATCCTTATTAGGCATATAGCAGAACTTGATTTATGGAGTCTTTATGCAGACAATGACAACTCACTTATTGCTGCTGCTACATAATACACATCTTTCCTCAAAGGCTTACTAAACTTGCTGTTAGAAGACTCACTTTTTAATTACTCCCTTGCTAACTTTTCTTGGCTTATAATGCTTAACAAGCTTATTATTCTTTTGGAGGTTTGGTGTCAAATGTTGCAGTATTAGCCTTTGGCTTTATTTTCTTTTTCTTTTTACTCAACATCTTTCCACCACAGACACATGGCTCACTAATTCTTCCTAGGATCATTGATGCCCAGCATCTCTTTGGATAACTAAATGCTCTGTATCTAAGTTGCTCTTTATTGTGGATTTTCAATTGGCCATCCCAAATCAGTTGATCTAAGTGGCCGGGTTTTAAAATACCCCTTAGAATTTACTCATCCAAGCATATCTTAGTACAAGAACACCACAGGCATATGTCCTAGGGTCCAAGCTATTGGTGTCCAACCTTTATTCTTTGTTTTTCTTGCCATTTTGGCTTTTTCTTTCCCTTTTCTTTCTGTTTTGTTACCAAGGGCTTTTTCATTATTGAGAAGAGTCTTTACAACAGCAAGCTAACTCACACTTGAATGAAAATGATATTATGCAACAATTATTTCATGAGTTATGCATTTAATCAAACACATATACCACCACCAACTTCCATTCATACTTATGCAACATTGGATATTTCACTTTTCAATTCAAACCAAACTCTTTTATTTAAGCATATGGGAAACAAAACAATTTTCAAGCTAAGTGATGGATAACAAGCATTATGCAGACTTAGCATTTTTAGCAAACAATTTCACTTGCAACTAGATAAACACTTTAGCAAGACATACAATGGTTTCCAGATTCAAAACATTTCACAGCAGCAAGGATTAAGTTTAGATACAACCTTTGAAGTTGCAGCCCTTTGATTTTTTCCTTCTGTTGTGTTCTCTTTGAGTTAAGATGCATAATGTCTTCAATTGTTGACTCATGTCCTGCATAATCCTCAAAGTTGCTTGCTTCTCAAGCCCCTTAATTATATGGTTAGTATGCATAAACTGAGTGTGGTTCCAGGATTGATTTTTGGTGTAGGGACACCAAACTTAATTGTTTGCCACTGCCTCTTATGCAACAATTTTAACCATATGTGAAACCTTGTGTCCTTGCTAAAGGTTATGGAATTAAAGCTAAAAAGCAGTTAAATAGTTGAATAATTTGTCTGATTGCTTGGAGCTAGCATTGTGCAGGAAGTGAGAATGTTCTTTTAAATGAGATTTTGGTGGAACACCAAACTTAGAATCCTTCATTCTCCCTTAAATTGTTTTGGTGTGCAACACCAAACTTAGCTCCTTGCAATACAGACCAATTATTCAACCTTTTTATTGAAATAGCTATGAAAAGAAACTACATCAGGTTGGGTTGCCTCCCAACAAGCGCTCTTTTAATGTCACTAGCTTGACATTCCTTATTCTTGCTCAACTTCCAAAGTGTTTCAGGATCAAAAGGTGTGGATTCATTGCTCTTTCCTCCTGTCACAAAAGCAGAAACACAAACAGAGCCAGAAACTAAAATAGAGCACTTTGTAACCTGAGTGCAGTTAGAGTTAGTAGAGGCAAAATCTCGAACAGTTAGTGTGTTAGTTTAAAAATAAAGAAAAGTGCTTGATCTAGACCACCACTTCACTTAATCATTGTCAATCTATTTCAATCCCCGGCAACGGCGCCAAAAACTTGATGTGTGGAAAACGATCCAACACAAAACTCACCGGCAAGTGTACCAGGTCGCATCAAGTAATAATAACTCACATGAGTGAGGTCGATCCCACAGGGATTGAAGGATTGAGCAATTTTAGTTTAGTGGTTGATTTAGTCAAGCGAATCAAGTTTTGGTTGAGTGGGTTGTATTTAATAGAAGCTAAATTGCTTGAAATGTAAAGGGAGAAGGGAAATTGCAGTAAATTAAAGGACAGGAAAGTAAAATAGACTGAATCTTAAAGAACAAGAAATTAAATGACTGAAACTTAAAGTGCAAGAAATGTAAATTGCAGAAACTTAAAGTGCAAGAAATGTAAATTGCTTGAATGTAAAAGGGATTTGAGGACTGGGATTGCAGAATCTAAACAAAGAGAAAGTAAATTGCAACAATTAATAAAGGAGAAGATGAATTGGAATAAACTAAAATTCAACAGAAAATGAAATTAAAGTGCAGTAGGGTCACAGAAGAACCAAAAGTAAATTGTGGTCTCAGGTCTCAAGAGACTAGGTAGTAGAGCCTAGATCTCTATTTGCCTTCCCAGATCCAAGTTCACAAAGCAATTGACAAGAAATTGAAGAGGAAGCAGTAAAGAGAATGTAAATTGATTCAATTATGCAGAAAGAAAACTAAAGAGTTCTTGAGTGGAGATTGAGACAGAATTTCCTCAATTTCACACACCCAAAACTCAGAAAAATAAGAGTGGAATTGCCCGAGCAAACACGAGGAAGGAGATCAATCAATTCTCCCTTAATCCTCAGAACTCTCGGTCAAGTCTCTCAAGAACAATTGCAAGAAATTCAAAACTCAAGGAAAGTGTAAAATTCAAAAGTCAAGCTAAGGTAAGTGGTCAAAAAGGTCCTAATTACATCAAACTAGCTCCTATTTATACACTTTCTATTCTTGGATTTTGGGATTTGGATGGGCTTTTGATTTGGTGAAGAAATGAATTTAATTGGAATTTTAATTGAATTTTTCGGCCCAAAATGGTAGCTCCCAGGAGGCTGCCCTGCCCTTGTGGAGGGCAGGGCAGGATTTGGTGCATGTTGGTGCTTTCTTGGTGCGGCTTGGTGCGGCTTGGTGCAGTCTTGGTGCGCAAAACGCTGCCCTGCCCTCACGGAGGGCAGGGCAGGAAAAATTGGTGCTGCCAGGATGTGCCACGGTGCGTGCTTGGTGCTGCCAGATTTGTTTCTTGGTGCGCCAGAATCATGCCAACAAAATGCTGCCCTGCCCTCGCGGAGGGCAGGGCAATGTGCGTCATGGTGCGTTTGAAATATTTTGCGTGCCAAGTCTTGGACATCATCAAGGTAGCGCTCAAGTGGTGCAGCTTCCTTGCTTTCTTTGTGAAGGATCCGTGTTCGAGACTGGCTCGGAGCATTTTGGCCAATTTTTGGCTTAGCGCTCCCCCACTCCCCCTTGCTCATGAGTTCGAACCTTGTGGCAAGCATTGGTAGGCAGAATTTCTTTGGAAGCTTGTTTCATTATGTTGCCCTCCTGAGGGATGTTGTGCGCCACACTTCTTCTCTCTTTGACCACACTTTCTTTTCCTTGGGCCACACTTCCTTAGGCTACGCTTTTCCTTTTTTTCTTTTCTTCACCTACAATAAACCAAAACAACCACTCAAAGTATCACTAAATTAGCTTAAACCTCATGGATTAACATTAATTTCATGGTGGTTGCTTGATTTAAAGAAGTTGTGCATTTTCACTCCAAATCACTTACTTAAGAAGCAAGAAAGTGCATAAAGACTAACAAAACAAGTGAAATTAGCTTGAAAAATGGGTATATGATGACTTGTCATCACCTGGTAGTTTGGCCGAGCTCTTTGAGAAGAGGTCGGATTGTCTGTCCTGAAGAGGTCGGTCGCTTTGTCGGTAGAACATCCCGGGTCTGACAGCTTGACCCAGGGTATGAACAGTGCCCCTGCTTGAGCTCGGTCTTCTGTTTTGAGGTCGAGTCTTCAGTTTTAGGACTTCGATCCTTTTATGGTGAAGCCGAACTTGAGCATTTTTGTTGACTTCTTCCTTGTATCCATTGAATGCGGAACGTTTCCTTTTTAAATTTTACTCTTTCAAAAATGCGCGTCCCTTTGCCTTGGGAATGTGCGAAGGTTTAATGACCTTATTAATTCTTTTTAATGCTCCGTTTCTTTGTTCTTTTTGAACTTTTCACAAAATGGTTTCCCTTTTCTATTTCGTAACTTCCCTTTTCTTTCTCACCTTTTATTTTCCCCTGAAAACTTACGTTTCTTGGTGTTTTAACGTGGTTTTGGCGATCGTGAGTGCTTCCGATGGCAACTTCTGGCCTCTTCATCTTCAACCTTCTTGGGCATTCTTCTCCTTTTTTCAGGTTGGTTTTTCTTTTTCTTCCGTCGTCTATTTTGCTGCTCTGTATTTGGTTTTGTAGTACTGACTGAGTGCATGTTGGAAAGCTTGAATCTTTGTATATTATCACGCTCGGTTTATCACTGTTATCCATGCTTCTGGGTGTTTTCTCCTGATTTGGCTTTTTAGGGCTTCGTATGCTACTCCTATTTTGCTGAACTTTGTTGTTTTGAAGAAGTTTGCTCCTTTTGATGGCTTTTGTTCTGTTGATTGCTTTTCTTTGATGGAGATGGCTTCGTAAAGGAACTTTTTTCTTTTGGCGGCTCATTTGATCTTTTTCATGTTTTGTTTTTCTTTTTGGGATGTTACTTTCTGGGGAAAGGTTCTTCTTTGTTCTTGCTGCAAATTTTTGTTGGGGCGTTTAGCCTTGTAGATTTTTCTGACTCTTTGTTCCCTGATTGCCCCCAAAGGATGCCCCTGGACCTTCTGGGAGTGGGTCCTGGGGTTTCTTTTGCTATTTATGCCATGTTTGGATTGTGCTGGCTGAGTTGTTTTGGTTTCGTCCGAGATGTTTTTAGTAATCCACTCTCCTTTTCTTGTTTGTAGGACTAGTTGGCTATGTCTTCTCGCAAAAATATTGTAGAGACGTCTTCTAAGGTTCCTAAGGGTATGTCCGATTGGTTGGACTCCCTTGTTTTGATGTGTGTTTCTGTGGTCAATGCTGAATTCTATGTGGAGCTTAGGAAACATCACCGTCTCTGTAAGAGTAGGGATCAAGAGAAGAATTATGAGTTGGTGGCACCTGACTCCGAGGAGAGGGTTTGCTTTCCTGCCCTAACCCAGGGGGAGTGCCTTTTCTTTTATGCTTATGACTATTTCTTCAGCCAGTTGGACATCACCTTTCCTTTTACCTCGTTTGAGACCAATTTGTTGTGGTCGTGTAATATAGCTCCGTCCCAGCTTCACCCAAACTCCTAGGGCTTTATCAAGATTTTTCAACTTCTTTGTCAAGAACTGAATGTTATCCCCTCTTAAACTCTTTTCCTTTATTTGTTTGTTTTAACTAAGCCCAGAATTTCTTCAAAAAAGAAAGTCTCATGGGTTTCTTTTAGATCTGCACAAGGACACAAGGTTTTTACCATGTACGATGAGTCTTTTAAGGACTTCAAGAATTATTTTTTCAAGTTTCGAACTGTTGAGGGAGCTCGTCCCTTTTTTTCTGGAAGCGAATGGGGAGCCATCCTTCCCTTTACATTGGCAGCAGAATGTAGTAGTATCCCGTTATACATGGGAGATGCTTGATGAAGTCGAACATGCCTTTGTGACGGTTTTGGAGGATCTTTGGGGAGAACCCCTCATTTAGATACCAAAAAGTGTTTGGGAGACCCCTCCTTCGTCCGAGATATATTGGATATTACTTGATGTATACTATTTCATATTTTTTGCTTTTCCCCTTTCTTCTCAGTATGATAAATTGTTTGATCTTTATTTTTCAGAGATGGCCAAGAATAATGATGCAATGAAGGCCTTCAAAAAGACGAGGAAGGCCACTGCAGCTCAAAACACCTCGGCCCGTGTAGATGGGGAAGGGACTTCTCAGGTCCCTTTGAAGCCGTATGTGCCGAGCTCTCCTAGCCCGAGGAGAATGATCCCTACACCTCGGGTCTATTTAGTGGATCCCCCATAATCTTCTACTGCTGCTGTGGTTTCCTCTTCGGCCGTCCCTCCTCCTAAAAGACCTCAAACCGTTAAACCTTTCAATCTGGATGCCCCGGATTTTGACCTTATTGGCTTTGTGGACCAGCAGATCGCACTTTGTGGTGCCCTCTCTATGGATGATGTATCTCTCCTTCATCACTTAGATTTTATAACTCGGAATAGCATTAAGATGGCTCATATGGGAGCTGCTCTGTATCGAATTGCCTAAAATCTGCCTCTGCATGCTACCAAAGCCTTTATGGAGGAAGTTAAACAAGAGTTTGATCGGATGAAGGGTCTGAAGGAGGAGTTTGAAGCGGAGGTGACTAAACTGAAGAAGGAGTTGGAGGGGGAGAAGGCTAGCTCTCTTGCTTTGGCAGCTTCTCTGCGGTTGGCTGAGGGCACGACCTTGAGACATAAAGAAAGCTATGTCACGTCCTACCGGGAAGTGATGCGTCTTCGAGAGGAGTTAGAGTCGGCCTGGGTTGATTATTCCGAGCTCCAGGGTCACCTTGTAGGCAGTGTAACTGCTGCTTATGAGAACCTGAAGGAGCAGGTTCGGGTTCTTACTCCGGATGTCGACCTTACTTTATTTAGTTTGGATAATGTTGTGAGGGATGGCAAGATCGTCCCCGATGATCCTGATGATGATGACGTTGAGCCTCCCTCTCAGCCTGTTGCCAAAGCTTCTATCGTGTCGGCTTCTTCAACTCCTGCTTGTTCCATAGCAGATCCTGATTGCCAGATATTGAATTAGGATGACAGGACAGTGGACGCAGTGCCTCTCCAAACTCGCCCTCCTTCACCCCGTGCTGATGCTGTTGAGAAGCCTTCGGGTGTTTAATCGATTTTTGTAACTTTTTGTGTAGATAGCCCGACTTGTGGGCTTTTGAACTCCTTATTTTGTTGACTTTTGACACCTTTTTAGTTGCTGGTTTTAGCAACTTTATTTTGATAAACAAAATAGTTTCCCGGCTTTGTAGGCTGAATTTGTTGGCCTCTGAAGCTGGCTATTATTATGACTTTCTGTTTTTATATCATATCTATTTGCGCTTGTCTTGGTATCTTCGTAGTCTTTGAGAGTATTGGAATGATTGGCTTGATTCCTTTGCCTGACACTGCTTTCAACAATTTTAAACTTTTGTTCAGGTCTTCGTTAGGAATTATAATACTGAGATTGCCGATTTCTTCAACTTGGTTTTTGCCCGAGTTATTTGTTTGTAACCCTCCTTTTTGGACTTTACTTAGGTCTCTTCCAGGGGTAGCTTCATCATGTCGGATCCTGTCAAGTTACTTGGTAATCCTCTTTCTTGGACCTTGTTCAGGTCTCTTTCAGGGATTAACTTCTGTAACTTTATATCTTGGGCCGACTTCATCATGTCAGGCCTTGTCGAGTTACTTGGTAATCCTCTTTCTTGGACCTTGTTCAGGTCTCTTTCAGAGATTAACTTTTGTAACTTTATTTCTTGGGCCGACTTTATCATGTCAGGCCGTGTCGAGTTACTTGGTAATCCTCTTTCTTGGACCATGTTCAGGTCTCTTTCAGGGATTACCTTTTGTAACTTTATATCTTGGGCCGACTTCATCATGTCGGGCCATGTCGAGTTACTTGGTAATCCTCTTTCTTGGACCTTGTTCAGGTCTCTTTCAGGGATTACCCTTTGTAAATTTTTCGTAGGAGTCTAACTTCATCATGTCGGGCTCTTCTAAGTTATAGTAATCCTCTTTTATAGGGTTGGCCAGACCTCTTTCCAGGAATTTACTTATAACTTGGGTTGTTGTGGCTGGTCCGACTTCTTTGTGCCGGCCAGTCTTTAAGTTATTTTATAGCAATCCATTTTATTAGGACCTTGTCAGGTCCTTTCTATGGATCACTTTCTATAACTTCTTGCATTATTCTGTTTTCAACTTTGCCGATTTCGTAGAGTTCGGGTTTTAACCCTCATTTGGTTGACCTTTTAATGAATTTGGTTTTCATTTTTGGTCTTTATCGTGATCGTGCAGTGAATTTGGTTTTCACTATCTGTCGATCTGTAGTGTTATAATCGGGCGATTAATGTTTCGGAATAATGCGGCTTGAGCGTTTGTAGAAAATCTGAACAGATTTTATTAAAAGAAAATGCAAATATATACACGCGGGGTTAATTTTCCTAAGTCGGGTGATTTGTAGGTCTTGGTCTTGGCACCTCATTAAAAACCTTTTTAGGAAAGAGAGTGCGCCTTGTCCCAAGATCTTTTATCATCCGGAACTATAGTACCTTTTTAGGTTGCAGGCGTGCCATGACCTAGGGAGCTCTCGCCCGTCGAGTTCGGAAAGCCTGTAGTAGCCCTTCCCTAGCACTTATATGACTCGGTAGGGTCCTTTCCAGTTTGCTGCCAGCTTTCCTTCTTCACGTCGAGTTGTTCCGATGTTGTTTCAGATTAGAATGAGGTCATTCTCCATGAAGGTCCACTGTATTACTTTTTGATTGTATCTGGAAGCCATTCGTCGCTTTAATGCTTCTTCCCTTATCCGAGCTCATTCTCGGACTTCTGGAAGTAGTTCAAGCTCTTCCCTTTGAAGTTGGCAATTGGCTTCTTCGCTATAATGGATCACTCTAGGGGACCTTTCTTCAATCTCTACTGGGATCATTGCCTCCATTCTGTATGCTGATTGGAAGGGTGATTCCTTTGTAGTGGAATGTGGCATTGTTCGATATGCCATTAAGACCTGTGGGAGCTCCTCGGCCCAGGCTCCCTTTGCATCCTGTAACCTCCGCTTCAGCCCAGCCAGTATGAGTTTATTGGCCGCTTCGGCTTGTCCATTGGCTTGGGGATGTTCGACGGAGGTGAATTGTTGTTTTATATTCAAGTCGGCCGCTAGTTTTTTGAAGCCTGCATCTGTGAACTGATTACCATTGTCTGTGGTGATGGAGTATGAAACCCCAAACCTTGTGACGATGTTTCTATATAGGAACTTTCGACTTCTTTGAGCAGTGGCGTTAGCTAGGGGTTCTGCCTCAATCCACTTTGTGAAGTAGTCTATTCCTACTATGAGGAATTTGACTTGTCTCGATCCTTGAGGAAAGGGTCCAAGAAGGTCGAGTCCCCATTTTGCGAATGGCCAAGGTGAGGTCACGCTGATGAGTTTCTCTGGTGGGGCGATGTGAAAATTGGCATGTTTCTGACATGATGAGCATGTCTTCACAAATTCTGTGGCTTCCTTTTGTAGAGTTGGCCAATAAAATCCTGCCCGAAGTGCCTTTTTGGCGAATGCCTGTGCTCCGAGGTGATTGCCACAAATGCCACTGTGTACTTCTTCTAAGACTTCTTTTGTGTTGGAAGTCGGCACGCATTTTAACAGTGGTATTGAAATTCCTATTTTGTATAGAGTATTATTTATGATAGTATAATATTGTGCCTCCCGCTTCAACCTCTTTGCCTCTTTTTCCTCTGCAGGGAGTACTTCTGTTTTGAGGTAGTTTATTATGGGGGTCATCCATCCTTAATCCTGACCTGTTATAGTCATGACTTTTTCTTCTTCTAAGATTGATGGATTTTATAGGATTTCTTGGATAAGGCTTCTATTGTTGCCCCCTGGCTTGGTGTTTAGGGGTGTCCATGGATAGGATCCGATCCGCATATCCGCGGTGTTTATCCGAATCCGATTCGAAAATTGCGGATATGGATCCGATCCGTAAGGCTTTTAGATCGGATCGTATCGGATCCGCACACTAATCGGCTCGGATTGCGGATTTTGTGTTGGTATCCGCATATCCGCGTATCCGCAAAATTAAAGAAATAAATAAGTAAATATTCTTTTTATGTTTTATTTCAATTAATAATTATCATATATATTATATTATTTTAATTTATTATTTAAAAAAAGTATGTTAAATATTATTTTAAGAGTAAACATATTTTAAAGAATAGAAAAAATGAATTTTATTGATATTTTTTTAATAAAAATATGTTTTTAAAAATATTTTTATGTTTTGTGGATATATCCGATATCCGATCCGATCCGATCCGCAAATGTGCGGATCGGATCGGATCGGATCCAACCTTAAAAGCTGCGGATATTGGATCTGATCCGATCCGATGATTTTAATGCGGATCGGATCAAATTTTTGGCCATATCCGATCCGATCCGATCCGCAGACACCCCTATTGGTGTTGGCTAGTTTTAAAAGTGTGTCGGCTCGGGTATTTTGTTCTCGGGGTATGTGATGAATCGTATATTCACCGAGTTGTCCGAGCTGTTCTCTGGTTTTGTCCAAGTACTTTTTAATAGTGGGATCTTTGGCTTGGTAGCTTCCCGTTATTTGTGAAGTGACTACCTGTGAGTCGCTGAAGATGATAAGTTTTTGAGCTCCAACCTCCCTAGCCAGCTTCAAACCAGCTAGTAGTGCCTCATATTCCGCTTGATTGTTTGAGGCAGGGAACCCAAATTTGAGGGAGAGTTTGATTTGGGTTCCCTGGTTGTTTTCAATTATCACTCCTGCGCCGCTTCCAGTTTTGTTTGAGGAACCGTCCACGTAGAGCTTCCACTCTATGGGGATCTCCAGTGTGTCTGTAAATTCTGCAATGAAGTCGGCCAGGTGTTGTGATTTGATTGCCGTCCGAGCTTCATATTGGAGATCAAATTTGGACAACTCTACTGCCCATTGCAAGATTCTGCCTGCCAGGTCTATTTTTTGTAAGATCCCTTTTATGGGCTAGTTGGTTCGAACTCTAATGGTGTGAGCCTGGAAGTATGGGCGAAGTCGTCGTGATGTTAGTATGAGAGCGTAAGCGAACTTTTCTATTTTCTGGTATTGAGTCGCATGCCATGTCGTCTTATAGTGTTGAATACTTGTGTCAGGTCGGATAATAAAATCTCTTTGTTTTGCATCTTTACTAGCATGTCGTCCATGCAGACTTCCATGACTTTTCCGATGTGATCCAAAAAAACCTTGTTCATTAATCTTTGGTAAGTGGCTCCCGCGTTTTTAAGACCGAAAGGCATGACAATGTAGCAGTAATTTGCCTTTGGGGTTAAGAATGAGGTTTTTTCTT
Source organism: Arachis hypogaea (assembly GCF_003086295.3). Lineage (NCBI taxonomy): Eukaryota > Viridiplantae > Streptophyta > Magnoliopsida > Fabales > Fabaceae > Arachis > Arachis hypogaea. The sequence goes on from NC_092039.1 coordinate 40,456,559, forward strand.
GGTCGGGTGGGTACATTGGGATTTGGTTATATCCCAAGTATACGTCCATAAAGGAGAGGTATTTATATCCGGAGGAGGCCTCTACTAGTGCGTCGATGCTTGGGAGTGGATAAGGATCTTTTGGACAGGCTTTATTGAGATCGGTATAGTCAGTGCACATTCTCCACTTCCCGTTTGACTTTTTTACCAATACAACATTAGCAAGCCATAGCGGGTATTTGACTTCTCTTATGAAACCTGCCTCCAGTAGAGCTCGTACCTGTTCTTCCACAGCTTGAGAGCGTTCTGGTCCTAGCTTTCTATGCCTTTGTTGTACCGGCCGAGATCCTGGGTAGACTGCTAGCTTGTGGCACATTAGTTTGGGATCTATGCCTGGCATGTCTGCGGCCTTCCACACAAAGAGGTCGATGTTGTCTCGTAGAAACTGTATGAGTGATTCTTTTATGTCTCCTTTCAGGAGTGTGCCAATATTGGTCGTTTGGTCCGGGGTATCCCCGATCTGGATTTTCTCTATTTCACCTTCAGGTTGTGGGCGGAGCTCTTCCCGCCTCCGAACTCCACCGAGCTCAATTATGTGGAATTCTTCTCCTCTGCCTCTGAGGTTTAGACTTTCGTTATAACAGCGGCGTGCCATCTTCTGATCTGCTTTTATCGTAGCTATCCCTCCTGTAGTTGGAAACTTCATGCATAGATGCGGAGTCGAGACTATTACGCCGAGCTAATTTAGCGTTGTCCGACCTATTAGGGCGTTGTAGGCTGAACTTACGTCGACTACAATGTAGTCTATTTTGAGTGTTCTTGACTGACTTCCTTTTCCGAAAGTTGTGTGGAGCGAGATGTATCCCGTCGGTTGAACTGGGGTATCTCCTAGCCCGAACAGGCTGTCCGGATATGCTCCGAGTTCTTTTTCTTCCAGGCCGAGTTTGTCGAAGATAGTTTTGAATAAGATATCGGTGGAGATCCCCTGGTCTATCAACGTGCGGCGAAGATTTGCGTTTGCCAGTATAATAGTGATGACCATGGGATCGTCTTGCCCTGATGTGATGCTGGATGTGTCTTTCTTGGTGAAAGTAATCATTGAGATGTCGGGTGCTTCCTCCTTTCCTGCGACGTGATATACGTCTTTGAGATGTGTTTTGCGAGATGATTTGGAGATTCCTCCCCCGGCAAATCCGCCGTGTATCATGTGGACATGTCTTTCTGGTGTTCGAGATGATCGCGCGGTTGGTCCGACATCTTCTGCTCTCCTTTTTTTCTTTGCTCATCGTCCTGGGTGGCCAGATATCAATCTAGCTTTCCTTCTCGTACGAGCTTTTCTATGACATTTTTTTATGTCGAAACACTCATTGGTGGAGTGCTCGCGGATCCGATGGTATTCACACTATTCGGCCTGGTTTCCTCCTCCTTTTTTGCCTTTGAGTGGCCGAGCTAGTGGTATTTTTTCTGTGTTGCAAACCTCTCTGTATACATCCACAAGAGATACCCAAAGGGGGTGTAATTGTGGTATTTTTTATTTTCTCTCCATGTCGATCTTCCTTCTTTTTGGAATCTTTGTCTTTATCCCGGGGGGTGAATCCGGCCTTCGAGGTCTCTCCTAATCGGGAGTTTTACTCCATGTTGATGTACTTTTCAGCTCATTCCTGCACCTCGTTCAGAGATGTGGGGTATTTCTTTGATATAGATTGACTAAAGGGCGCTTCTCGCAAGCCATTAATAAGGCCCATAATAGCGGCTTCCGTTGGTAGGTTCTGTATGTCCATGCATGTCTTGTTGAATCTTTCCATATAGTTGTGAAGGGTTTCCCGTTCTCCTTGTCTGATTCACAGTAAGCTCAGAGCATGTTTAGCTTTGTCTTTTTTGGATGGAGAATCTGGCCAGGAATTTTTTTAGCCATGTCGTCAAAACTTGAGATGGACCTAGGAGGGAGGTTGTCGAACCATCTAATTGCCGTTTTTGTCAAAGTAGTTGGAAAGGCTTTGCAACGAACTGCATTTGAGGCTTCGGTGAGGTACATTCTGCTTCTGAAATTGCTGAGATGATGGCCGGGATCTGTAGTGCCGTCGTATAAGGTCATGTCTGGGAGTTTAAAGTCCTTTGGGATTTTCGTCTTCATGATCTCCTTGGTGAATGGGTCTTGCTCCTTGCGGGAACTATCTTCGGGAGTGGATCGGCTGACTTTAGTCTTGACATCGGCTTCAAGTTTTAGGAGTTTGTTCTCCAATTCCCGACGTCGCTTTATTTCCCTTTGTAGGTCTTTCTTCAAGTTGTTTTAACCGATCTTGAAATGCATCCATGACTCCCTCATTTGGGGAGTTCTTCTTGTTGTTGATTTGGGAAGTATCTTTTGGTGTGGTGTCCGCATTTTTATGCGGCATTATTTCCTCTAGATCTGAAGTGTGGTCGTTGTCATGGTCATCCGCCATGGTGATGGGATGACTTCCAGGTTCCCCGGCAGTAGCGCCAATATTCCGAGGGTTACCTGAAATTGTAGGTCGATCTCGGATGAGATCTTCTGTACTGGTCAGAGTTACTGTGTCTGACTTGTTGGACTTAGTAGCGGTGCTGATTCCTTCATCCCCGGAGGGTGGAGGGGTACCTGCAAGGGACTCTGATGCTTAAGTTAGCAAGGGTATTAAGCATGTATTGAGTAGAATCAGAGTATGAGTTATACCTGGGTGCTCCAGTATATTTATAATGGTGTAGAGCGACCTTCAAAGATAAGATAAGTTAGTTATCTTATCTTATCTTTATCTTTTGAGTAGGGTCACCTTATCTTTCAACGGAACCGCCTTTCTCCCTATAGGCTTGGACTGCCTTGGGCTTTGGTGCGCAATCCTCCATTTGGGCCCTTCTTTGAGCTTTCCTAGTGACTTGGCTGAGCTCTTTGAGAAGAGGTCGGATTGTCCTGACCTGAAGAGGTCGGTCGACATGTCGGTAGAACATCCCGGGTCGGACATCTCGACCCAAGGTATGAACATATACCTTTTTCCATAACCAATAATAAATCACACCTTCCTGCAATTCCTTGAGAAGACGACCAGAGGTTTGAATACTTCAGTTATTTATTTTTATTGGGTTTGCTTAAGTGACAAACAAAATTTTTGTACGAAAGGATTCTCTGTTGGTTTAGAAACTATACTTACAACGCGATTATATTTTTGTGAAATTCTTTACCGATAGAAACTCAGTTCGTCAATCCACAAGCTGAGTGGTCTAGAGATATCTGGGCCTTTTCTGAAAGCCCTAGTAGAAGATGTTTAACTGCACCCACTTTGAAAACATTTCAGAGGGCATTTCCTTAGCATCTCTCTGTACCTCTCACAGGCATCATAAAGATATTCATTATCCTCTTGTTTAAAGCCTTGGATGTCTAGCTTTAGTTGTGTCATCCTTTTTGGAGAGAAATGTTGATTCAGGAATTTGTCTGATAACTATTTCCCAGTTCTTATGCTGGCCTTGGGTTGGTTATTTAACCACCTCTTAGCTTGGTCTTTTACAGGAAATGGGAACAGCAATAATCTATAGACATCCTGATCTACTTCCTTATCACATACTAGGTCAGTAATTTGTAAGAACTGTGCCAGAAACTCAGTAGGTTCTTCCTGTGGAAGACCAGAATACTGACAATTTTGCTACACCATGATAATGAGCTGAGGATTTAACTCAAAACTACTGGCTTTGATGGAAGGTATACAAATACTACTCCCATATGAAGCAGTAGTGGGGTTGGCATATGACCCTAGAGTCCTTCTGGACTGTTCATTTCCACTTAGGTCCATGATAGAGAAAGGGAGATGATGTGGATTGTAAATAAACAATATATATATATATATATATATATATATATATATATATATTGAAAACCGAAGTAAAAAAAAGAAAAAAACTAAAATAAAATAAATGAAAAATTGAATGTAAGTTTCAAAAATTAAGAGGAGAGAGAAAGTGGTTAGGTAGTTTTGAAAAAGATGTGTCCTAAAATTAAAGATACTTGAAGATCAACACTTGTAAAAGAATAAAAGAAAAAGATTTGAAAAAGATATGATTTAAAATTTTAAAGATTGAAACTTTCTTAACAAGAAAACACCAAACTTAAAATTTTTCAATCAAACTACAAAATGGGACAAGAAATTCAAAAAATTAAAAAAAAAAGAAAAAGGATTTTGAAAAATTTTATAAAAGATTTTTGAAAAATATAAAAAGAAATTTGAAAATCTTTTAAAATTGAAATTTTGACTTGACTAATAAGAAACAACTAAATTTTAAAATTTTTTGACTAAGCCAACCCAAAGATATCGAAAATTATGAGCAATTAGATGAAAAGATATTTTTTTATTTTTGAATTTTAATGAAGAAAGAGAAAAACAACAAAATGACTTAAGACATAAAATTTTTTGGATCAAAACAAAGAGAGCATGCAAGAACACTTTGAATGTCAAGATGAAATAAGGAAATAAGGACACTAATAAGGAACACCAAACATAAAAATTTTTATACTTTGGACACTAATAATTCAAAAATGCACAAGAAAAACAAGGAAAGACACAAAACAAGAAAAACTGAAGATCAAATAAGGAACACAAAAAAATTCGAAAATATGAAGAAAAATAAAAAAATATGCAATTAACACTAAACTTAAAACATGAAACTAGACTCAAACAGAAAACTCAAAACCAACAAAAACAATTGATTCCTAATCTAAGCAACAAGACGAACCTTCAGTTGTCCAAACTCAAACAATCCCCGGCAACGGTGCCAAAAACTTGGAGCACGAAATTGTGATCACACTTTTCACAATTCTGCACAACTAACCAGCAAGTGCACTGGGTCGTCCAAGTAATATCTTACGTGAGTAAGGGTTGATCCCACGGAGATTGTCAGCTTGAAGCAAGCTATGGTTATCCTATAAATCTTAGTCAGGAGATTAATGATAAAAATCATTTTTGTTTGCAAAAAGTAAAAGAGCATGAAATGAATGATACTTGTTATTCAGTAATGGAGAATAGGCTAAGGTTTTGGAGATGCTCTGTCTTCTAAATCTCAATTTTCCTATTGTTTTCTTCTTCCAAACGCGCAAGGATCCTTCTATGGCAAGGTATATGTTGGTGGATTACCGTTGTCAATTGCTACCATCCGTCCTCTCAGTGAAAATGGTCCAGGTATGTTTCCGCACGGCTAATCATCTATCGGTTCTCACTTGTATTGGAATAGGATACATTTATCCTTTTGCACACTGTCACTGCTGATGAGCGGATAATTTATACACTTTTTGGCATTATTTTTAGGTAGTTTTTAGTAGGATCTAGCTACTTTTTGGGATGTTTTTATTAGTTTTTATGCAAAAGTCATATTTCTGGACTTTACTATGAGTTTGTGTGTTTTTCTATGATTTCAGGTATTTTCTAGCTAAAATTGAGGGACCTGAGCAAAAATCTGATTCAGAGGCTGACAAAGGACTGCTGATGCTGTTGGATTTTGACCTCCCTGCACTCGAAGTGGATTTTCTGGAGCTAAAGAAATTCAAATGGCACACTCTCAATTGCGTTGGAAGGTAGACATCCAGAGCTTTCCAGAAATATATAATAGTCTATACTTTGCCCAAGTTTTGATGATGTAAACCGGTGTTCAAACGCCCCTTCTCTGCCATATTCTGAAGTCAAAACGCCAGAACTGGCATAAAAGCTGGAGTTAAACGCCCAAACTGGCACCAAAGCTGGCGTTTAACTCCAAGAGAAGCCTCTACACGTGTAAAGCTCAATGCTCAGCCCAAGCACACACCAAGTGGGCCCAGAAGTGGATTTTTGCATCATTTACCTATTTCTATAAACTCTAGTAGCTAGTTTTATTATAAATAGGACCTTTTACTATTGTATTTTCATCTTTTGATCTCTTGATCACATTGGGGGCTGGCCTCACGGCCATGCCTACCTTCACCACTTATGTATTTTCAACGGTGGAGTTTCTACACACCATAGATTAAGGTGTGGAGCTCTGCTGTTCCTCGAGTATTAATGCAATTGCTATTGTTCTTCTATTCAATTCATGCTTATTCTTCTTCTAAGATATTCACTCGCACTTCAACTTGATGAATGTGATGATCCGTGACATTCATCATCATTTTCACCTATGAACGCGTGACTGACAACAACTTTCGTTCTACTTAAGATTGAGCGTGTATCTCTTAGCCTCCATTCTGAAAGATCAGAGTCTTCGTGGTATAAGCTAGAATTATTGGTGGCCATTCATGGGATCTGGAAACTCTAAACATTGTCTGTGGTATTCTGAGTATGATCTGGGAGGGGATGACTGTGACGAGCTTCAAACTCGCGAGTGTTGGGCGTAGTGACAGACACAAAAGGATCACTGGATTCTATTCCAACATGATCGAGAACCGACAGATGATTAGCCGTGTGGTGACAGCGCATTTGAACCATTTTCACTGAGGACGGGAGGTAGCCATTGACGCCGGTGAAACCCGAACATACAGCTTACTATGGAAAGGAGTATGAAGGATTGGATGAAGGCAGTAGGAAAGCTGAGATTCAACAGGAACAAAGCATCTCTATGCACTTATCTGAAATTCTCACCAATGAATTACATAAGTATCTCTATCTTTACTTTATGTTTTATTTATCTTTTAATTATGAAAACTCCATAACCCATTTGAATCTGCCTAACTGAGATTTACAAGGTGACCATAGCTTGCTTCAAGCCGACAATCTCCGTGGGATCGACCCTTACTCACGTAAGGTATTACTTGGACGACCTAGTGCACTTGCTAGTTAGTTGTGCGGAGTTGTGACAAAGTGTGATTCACGTTTGAGAGCACCAAGTCTATTGGCACCATTATTGATGATCACAATTTCGTGCACCACCGTTGCCGGGGATTGTTCGAGTTTGGACAACTGACGGTTCATCTTGTTGCTCAGATTAGGTAATTTTATTTTATTTTTTTAATCTTTTTATTTCTTATTTTCGAAAAAAATACAAAAAAATCATAAAATCATAAAAACCCAAAAATATTTGATGATTCTTGTTTGAATCCAGTGCCAACTTTTAAGTTTGGTGTTAATTGCATGATTTTAATTGTCTTGCAATTTTCAAAAAACATGCATAATGTTCTTGATGATCTTCAAGTTGTTCTTGATGAATTGCCTTGTTTGATCTTCATGATTTATTGAATTGCACTGCATGATGTTCTACATATGCATTCTTGCATTCATATGGCCCAAACATGAGAAAGGTCTAAGTTTGGTGTCCTCTATGTTTTCTTTCATTAAGAAAACTGAGTTCTTGATGTTCATCTTGATCTTCAAGATTGTTCTTGATGTTCATCTTGACGTTCATAATGTTCTTGCATATATCTTGTGTTTTGATCCAAGAATGATATGTTTTGACTCATTTTGTTGTTTTTCAAAATTGAAGATATATCTTCTTGAATAAAGGATATAGCAAAATGAAGATCCAAGAACATAAAGCAGAGGATTTACAGAGAAAAAGCTGGGCGTTCAAACGCCCAGTGAAGAAGGAAAACTGGCATTTGAACGCCAGCTAGGGTACCTGGTTGGGAGTTTAAACGCCCAGTAAGGAAGGAAAACTAGCGTTTAAACGCCAGCCAGGGTACCTGGCTGGGCGTTTAAACACCCAAAACATGCAGCTCCTGGGCGTTTAACGCCAGGATGACACAAGAAGAGGAGTTTTGTTTTCAAATCAAATCTTTTTCAAATCTTCATATTTTTTTCAAAATCAAATCTTTTTCAAATCAAATATTTTCAATCATATCTTTTTCAAAATCATATCTTTTCAAACATATTTTTTTCAAAAAAAAAACAAATCTTTTTAATTTCCTTTTCAAATCTTTTTTAAAATAAATTTCAATCATATCTTTTCAAACATATCTTTTTCAAATCATACCTTTTTTTTAATTCTAATTTCAAAAATCTTTTCTAACCTCTTATCTTTTTCAAATTTACTTCTTATCTTTTTCAAAATCACCTAACCTTTTTTTACTTTAATTTTCGAAAACCATTAAACATTTTTTTAAAATTATTTTTAATTAATTAATTGTTTTATATTTTTCAACTTGATTTTCGAAAATTCCACCTTTCTCTCATTTTTTTTATTTAAACACTAACATTTCTCCACCATTGTCAATTCGGACTCACTCCTTCTTTGTGTGTTCGAATTCTGCCTTACCTCCTTCTTCTATTCTTATTTTCCTCTGACACCTCAAGGAATCTCTATACTGTGACATAGAGGATTCCATATGTTCTTTGTTTTCTTCTCTTTCATATGAACAGGAACAAAGATAAAGGCATACTTGTTGAACCTGATCCTGAACCTGAAAGGACTCTGAAGAGGAAGCTAAGAGCAGCTAAAGCACAAAACGCTGAAGAGGACCTCACTAAAATTTTTGAAAACGAAGCAACAAATGAAACAATTATGGTCGAACCAAACAACAATGCAAGGAAGATGCTTGGTGATTTTACTACACCAACTTCCAACTTCTATGGAAGAAGCATCTCAATCCCTGACATAGGAGCAAACAATTTTGAGCTAAAGCCTCAACTAGTTTTTCTACTGCAACAGAACTGCAAGTTTCATGGACTTCCATCAGAAGACCCTTATCAGTTTTTAACTGAGTTTTTGCAGATATGTGATACTATTAAGACCAATGGAGTTGATCCTAAAGTCTACAAGCTTATGCTTTTCCCTTTTGCTGTAAGAGACAGAGCTAAAACATGGTTGGACTCACAACCTAGAGATAGCCTGGACTCTTGGGATAAGCTGGTCATGACTTTCTTAGCCAAGTTCTTTCCTCTTCAAAAGCTGAGCATGCTTAGAGTGGATGTTCAGACCTTCAGACAAAAAGATGGTGAATCCCTCTATGAAGCTTGGGAAAGATACAAGCAGCTGACCAAAAAGTGTCCTTCTGACATGCTTTCAGAATGGACCACATTAGATATATTCTATGATGGTCTATCTGAATTTTCCAAGATGTCACTGGACCACTCTGCAGGTAGATCCATTCACCTAAAGAAAATGCTTGCAGCAGCTCAGAAACTTTTTCAAATGGTTGCAAATAACCAGTTCATGTATACCTCTGAGAGGAATCCTGTGAGTAATGGGACGCCTCAAAAGAGAGGAGTTCTTGAAATTGATGCTCTGAATGCCATACTGGCTCAGAACAAAATATTGACCAACCAAGTCAATATGATCTCTCAGAGTCTGAACGGATTGCAAAATGCATATCTAACAGTACTAAAGAAGCATCTTCTGAAGAAGAAGCTTATGATCCTGAGAACCCTGCAATGGCAGAGGTGAATTACATGGGTGAGGCCTTTGGCAACACCTATAATCCTTCATGGAAAAATCATCCAAATTTTTCATGTAAGGATCAACAGAAGCAAGGCTTCAATAATAACAATGGTGGAAGAAACAGGTTTAGCAATAGTAAATCTTTCCCATCATCATCTCAGCAACAGACTGAGCATTCTGAGTAGAATCCTTCTAGCTTAGCAAACATAGTCTCTGATCTATCTAAGGCCACTCTTAGTTTCATGACTGAAACAAGATCCTCCCTTAGAAACTTGGAGGCACAAGTGGGGCAGCTGAGTAAAAGGGTTACTGAAACTCCTCTTAGCACTCTCCCAAGCAATACAGAAGAGAATCCCAAAGGAGAGTGCAAGGCCATTGATATAATCAACATGGCCAAAACCTTAGGGAAGGATGAGGACGACATGAATCCCAATGAGGAAGACCTCAGGGAACGTCCAATGGTCAGTAAGGAATACCCTGATGAGGAACCAAAGGAATCTGAGGCTCATAGAGAGATGATGAGCGGGTAATTTATACGCTTTTTGGCATTGTTTTTAGGTAGTTTTTAGTATGATCTAGTTACTTTTAGGGATGTTTTCATTAGTTTTTATGCTAAATTCACATTTCTGGACTTTACTATGAGTTTGTGTGTTTTTCTGTAATTTCAGGTATTTTCTGGCTGAAATTGAGGGACCTGAACAAAACTCTGAAAGAAGGCTGATAAAGGACTGCTGATGCTGTTGGAATCTGACCTCCCTGCACTCGAAATAGATTTTCTAGAGCTACAAAACTCCAAATAGCGCACTTTTAATGGCGTTGGAAAGTAGACATCCAGAGCTTTCCAGCAATATGTAATAGTCTATACTTTATTCAAGATTTGACAACGTAAACTAGCGCTCAACGCCAGCTCCATGCTGCATTCTGGAGTCAAATGCCAGAAACACGTCACGAACCAGAGTTGAATGCCCAAAACACGTTACAACTTGGCGTTCAACTCCAAGAGAAGCCACAGCTCGTGGATAGATCAAGCTCAGCCCAAACATACACCAAGTGGGCCCCGGAAGTGGATTTATGCATCAATTACTTACTTCTGTAAACCCTAGTAGCTAGTCTAGTATAAATAGGACTTTTTACTATCATATTAGACATCCTGGATCCTGGATTGTATTTTTGATCCTGTGATCACGTTTTGGGGGCTGGCCTTTCAGCCATGCCTGGACCTTCATCATTTATGTATTTTCAACGGTGGAGTTTCTACACACACCATAGATTAAAGGTGTGGAGCTCTGCTGTACCTCAAGTTTTAATGCAATTACTACAATTTTCTATTCAATTCGATTTATTCCTGTTCTAAGATATTCGTTGCACTTCAACTTGATGAATGTGATGATCCATGACACTCGTCATCATTCTCACCTATGAACGCACGTGATTGACAACCACTTCCGTTCTACCTTAGATCGGGCTCATATCTCTTGGATTCCTTAATTAGAATCTTCGTGGTATAAGCTGGAATTGATGGCGGCATTCATGGGAATCCGGAAAGTCTAACCTTGTCTGTGCTATTCCGAGTAGGATTCCGGGATTGAATGACTGTGACGAGCTTCAAACTTCTGAAGGTTGGGCGTTAGTGACAGACGCAAAAGAATCACTGGATTCTATTCTAACCTGATTGAGAACCAACAGATGATTAGCCGTGCTGTGACAGAGCATTTGGACCATTTTCACTGAGAGGATGGGATGTAGCCATTGACAACGGTGATGCCCTACATACAGCTTGCCATAGAAAGGAGTGACAAAGATTGGATAAAGACAGTAGAAAAGCAGAGATTCAGAAGGAACACAGCACCTACATACACCTATCTGAAATTTCCACCATTGGATTACATGAGTAACTTTATCTTTATTTTCTATTTAATTTATTATTATTATTCAAAAAAACAATAATCTCTTACTCCAATTAAATCCGCCTGACTGGGATTTACAAGATGACCATAGCTTGCTTCATACCAGCAATCTCTGTGGGATCGACCCTTACTCACGTAAGGTATTACTTGGACGACCCAGTGCACTTGCTGGTTAGTTGTGCAGAGTTGTGACTATGTGTGATTCACGTTGAGAGCGCTACCAAGTTTTTGGCACCATTGTTGATGATCACAATTTCGTGCACCAAGTTTTTGGCGCCGTTACCGGGGATTGTTCGAATTTGGACAACTGACGGTTCATCTTGTTGCTCAGATTAGGTAATTTCTTTTTTATTTTCTTTTCAAAAAGTTTTCAAAAATATTTTTCAAAATTCTCCCTCTATTTTCGAAAAATCCTTCAGAGTTTTTAAGAATGAATTCTAGAGTTTCAAAATGGTATGCTGAAGCTTGGCTGGCCATCAAGCTTTAGACTAACCTGGTATGATTCCTGGGATTTTGATTGAGGACTTTGAATTCATTACTTCCTTTTTCCTATATGTTTTCGATAAAATAAAATAAAATCCAAAAAAAATAATAAAATTATAAAAATCAAAAATATTTTTGTGTTTCTTGTTTGAATCTTGTGTCATGTTTCAAGTTTGGTGTCAATTGCATATTCATCTTGCTCTTGCAATTTTCGAAAATTCATACATTCATAGTGTTCTTCATGATCTTCAAGTTGTTCTTGGTAAGTCTTCTTGTTTGATCTTGATGTTTTCTTGTTTTGTGTCCTTTATTGTTTTTCATGTGCATTTTTGCATTCATAGTGTCTAAACATGAAAGATTTCTAAGTTTGGTGTCTTGCATGTTTTCTCTGCATAAAATTTTTTTTCAAAAATATGTTCTTGATATTCATCATGATCTTCAAAATGTTCTTGGTGTTCATCTTGACATTCATAGTGTTCTTGCATGCATCATATGTTTTGATCCAAAATTTTCATGTTTTGCGTCATGTTTGTATTTTTCTCTCTCTTCATTAAAAATTCAAAAATAAAAAAATTATATTTTCCTTATTTTACTCCTAATTTTCGAAAATTTGAGTTGACTTAGTCAAAAAATTTTAAAACTTAGCTATTTCTTACAAGTCAAGTCAAATTTTCAATTTTAAAAATCCTATCTTTTCAAAACTTTTTCAAAAATCAAATCTTTTTCATTTTTATCTTATGATTTTTGAAAATTTAAAAATATTTTTCAAAAATCTTTTTCTTAATTTTATCTTTATTTTCGAAAATTATGCTAAACAATTAATGTGATTGATTCAAAAATTTGAAGTTTGTTACTTTCTTGTTATGAAAGGTTCAATCTTTAAATTCTAGAATCATATCTTTTAGTTTCTTGTTAGTCAAGTAATTAATTTTAATTTTAAAAATTAAATCTATCTTATCTTATCTTTTATATCATATCTTTTTCAAAATTTTATTTTTTTCAAAAATTTGATTTTAAAATATCTTTTCTAACTTCTTATCTTCTTATCTTTTCAAATTTGATTTTCAAATCTTTTTCAACTGACTATTTGACTTTTTGTTTGTTTCTTATCTTTTTCAAAACCACCTAACAACTTTTCTCTCTCTAATTTTTGAAAATACTTCCCTCTTTTTCAAAAAAAAATTCTTTTTTTATTTAATTAATTGTTTTAAATTTTAATTTTAATTTCATTTCTTATCTTTATTTTCGAAAATCATTTAACTCCTTTTCAAAATTTAATTTCGAAAATTTCTCCCTCTCTCATCTTTTCCTATTTATTTATTCATTTACTAACACTTCTCTTCACCTCTCTTCATCTCAAATCACTGCCCCTATCCTTACCCTTGTGTTTGGATTCTCCTTTCTTTATTCCCTTCTTTTTCTACTAATAATAAGGAACCTCTTTACTGTGACATAGAGGATTCCTCTTCTTTTTCTGTTCTCTTCTCTTTCATATGAGCAGGAACAAGAAAAAATACATTCTTGTTGAAGCTGATCCAGAACCTGAAAGGACTCTGAAGAGGAAACTAAGAGAAGCTAAATTACAACAATCCAGAGACAACCTTGCTGAAATTTTCGAACAAGAAAAAGAGATGGTAGCCGAACCTAACAACAATAATGCAAGAAGGATGCTTGGTGAATATATCACACCTACGTCCAAGTTTGATGGAAGAAGAATCTCAATTCCTACCACAGGAGCAAACAATTTTGAGATGAAACCTCAATTAGTTGCTCTAATGCAACAGAACTGCATGGACTTCCATCAGAAGATCCTTACCAGTTCTTAACTAAGTTCTTGTAGATCTGTGAGACTGTTAAGACTAATGGAGTAGATCCTAAAGTTTACAGGCTCATGCTTTTCCCTTTTGCTGTAAGAGACAGAGCTAGAACATGGTTGGACTCTCAACCTAAAGATAGCCTGGACTCCTGGGATAAGCTGGTCACGGCCTTCTTGGCTAAGTTCTTTCTTCCTGAAAAGCTGAGCAAGGTTAGAGTGGATGTTCAGACCTTCAAACAAAAAGATGGTGAATCCCTCTATGAAGCTTGGGAAAGATACAAACAGATGAACAAAAGATATCCTTCTGACATGTTTTCAAAATGGACCATGATAGATATATTCTATTATGGTCTATCTGAGTTCTCTAAGATGTCATTGGACCATTCTGCAGGTGGATCCATTCACCTAAAGAAAATGCCTGCAGAAGCTCAAGAACTTATTGACATGGTTGCAAATAACCAGTTCATGTACACTTCTGAGAGGATTTTCGTGAATAATGGGACGCCTGAAAGGAAGGGAGTTCTTGAAATTGATGCTCTGAATGCCATATTGGCTCAGAACAAAATGTTGACTCATCAAGTCAACATGATTTCTCAAAGTCTGAATGGATGGCAAAATGCATCCAACAGCACTAAAGAGGCATCTTTTGAAGAAGAAGCTTATGATCCAGAAAACCTTACAATGGCAGAGGTAAATTATATGGGTGAACCTTATGGGAACACCTATAATTAATCATGGAAAAATCATCTAAATTTCTCATGGAAGGATCAACAAAAGCCTCAACAAGGCTTTAGTAATGGTGGAAGAAATAGGCTCAGCAATATCAAGCCTTATCCATCATCTCAGCAACAGACAGAGAATTATGAACAGAATACCTCTAACTTAGCAAATTTTGTCTCTGATCTGTCTAAGGCCACTTTGAGTTTCATGAATGAAACAAGGTCCTCCGTAAGAAATATGGAGGCACAAGTGGGCCAGCTGAGTAAGAAAATCACTGAAACTCCTCCTAGTACTCTCCCAAGCAATACTGAAGAAAATCCAAAAAGAGAGTGCAAGGCCATTTATATAATCAATATGGCCGAACCTAGAGAGGAAGGAGAGGACATGAATCTCAATGAGGAAGACCTCATGGGACGTCTCTCAAGCAAGAAGGAGTTCCCTATTGAGGACCCACGAGAATCTAAGGCCCTTATAGAGACCATAGAGATTCCGTTAAACCTCCTTCTGCCATTCATGAGCTCTGAAGACTATTCTTCCTCTGAAGAGGATGAAGATGTAACTGGAGAGCAAGTTGCTCAATATCTAGGAGCTATCATGAAACTAAATGCCAAGTTATTTGGTAATGAGACTTGGGAATGTGAACCTCCCTTACTCATTAGTGAACTAGATACCTGGGTTCAGCAAACTTTACCTCAAAAGAGATAAGATCCTGGCAAATTCGTAATACCCTGTACCATAGGCACCATGACCTTTGAGAAAGCTCTGTGTGACCTAGGGTTAGGCATAAATTTTATGTCACTCTCTGTAATGGAGAAGCTGGGGATCATTGAGGTACAGCCTGCCTTATTCTCATTACAAATGGTAGACACATCAGTAAGACAAGCTTATGGATTGGTAGAGGACATGTTGGTAAAGGTTGAAGGCCTTTACATCCCTGGTGATTTCATAATCTTAGACACTAGGAAGGAGGAGGATGAATGCATCATCCTTGGAAGACCTTTCCTAGCCACAGCAGGAGCTGTGATAGATGTAACAGAGGAGAATTAGTCCTTCAATTGAATGGGGACTACCTTGTGTTTAAGGCTCAAGGATCTTCTCCTTTAACAATGGAGAGGAAGCATGAAAAGCTTCTCTCAGTACAGAGTCAAACAAAGCCCCCACAATCAAACTCTAAGTTTGGTGTTGAGAGGCCACAGTCAAACTCTAAGTTTGGTGTTGAATCCCGACATCCAAACTCTAAGTTTGGTGTTGGGAGTCTACAACATTGACCTGATCACCTGTGAGGCTCCATGAGAGCCCACTGTCAAGTTATTGACGTTAAAGAAGTGCTTATTGGGAGGCAACCCAATTTTTATTTATCTAATTTTATTTTATTTGCATTGTTCTTTTATGTTTTATTAGGTTCATGATCATGTGGAGTCACGAAAAAAAAATATTAAAATAAAAAACAGCAGAAGAAAAATCACACCCTGGAGGAAGGACTTACTGGCGTTTAAACGCCAGTAAGGAGCATCTGGCTGGCGTTCAACGCTAGAACAGAGCATGGATCTGGCGTTGATCGCCAGAAACAAGCAGCATCCTGGTGTTTAAACGCCAGGAATATACCCTGAGGAGAGCTGGTGCTGAATGCCAAAAACAAGCATAGAATTGGCGTTCAACGCTAGAAACATGCTGCAGCTGGGCGTTGAACGCCTAGAACATGCATCACCTTGACGTTTAAACGCCAGAATTGCATGCAAAGGCATTGTACATGCCTAATTGGTGCACAGATGTAAATCCTTGACATCTCAGGATCTGTGGACCTCACAGGATCCCCACCTACCATATTCTCCCCTCTTCTCAACATTCATCCTCTCTTTCCAATAAACACTCTTCCCCAAAATCCTTCACCAATCACCTCAATCTCTCTTCCCAATTACCCCCTTCACCACTCACATCCATCCACTCTTTCCCATAAACCCTACCTACCTTCAAAATTCAAAATTTCTTTCCCACCCAAACCCAACCTAAATAGCCGAACCTACTCCCTCTCCTCTCACTATATAAACCCCTCTATTCTCCTTAATTTTCACACAACACAAGCCCTCTCCTATACCTTGGCCGAATACACTTTTCTCCACTCTCCTCCATATTTTATCTTCTTCTTTTCTTTTCTTTCTTCTCTTGCTCGAGGGCGAGCAATATTTTAAGTTTGGTGTGGTAAAAGCATAAACTTTTTTGTTTTTCCATTACCATTGATGGCACCTAAGGTCGGAGAAACCTCTAGAAAAGGGAAGGGGAAGATAAAAGCTTCCACCTCTGAGTCATGGGAGATGGAGAGATTCATCTCCAAAGCCCATCAAGACCACTTCTATGATGTTGTGGCTAAGAAGAAGATGATCCTTGAGGTCCCTTTCAAGCTCAAGAAAAATGAGTTTTTGGAGATCCGACATGAGATTCAAAGAAGAAGTTGGAAAGTTCTGACCAACCCCATTCAACAAGTCAGAATCTTGATGGTTCAAGAGTTCTATGCCAATGCATGGATCACTAGGAACCATGATCAAAGTATGAACCCGAATCCAAAGAACTATCTTACAATGGTTCGGGGGAAATACTTAGATTTTAGTCCAGAAAATGTGAGGTTGGCATTCAACTTGCCCATGATGCAAGGAGATGCACACCCATACATAAGAAGGGTCAACTTTGATCAAAGGTTGGACCAAGTCCTTAGGGATATATGTGTTAAAGGAGCTCAATGGAAAAGAGACTCCAAAGGCAAGCCGGTTCAATTAAGAAGACTGGACCTCAAGCCTGTGGCTAGAGGATGGTTGGAGTTCATCCAACGCTCCATCATACCCACTAGCAACCGATCTGAAGTTACTGTGGATCGGGCCATCATAATTTATAGCATCATGAATGGAGAGGAAGTAGAAGTTCATGAAGTGATCTCCCTTGAATTCTACAAAATAGCCGAAAAGCCCTCTACCTTAGCAAGGCTAGCTTTTCCTCATCTTATTTGCCATCTATGTTACTCAGCTGGAGTCATCACAGAAGGAGACATCCCCATTGAGGAGGACAAGCCCATCACTAAGAAAAGGATGGAGCAAACAAGAGAGCCCACTTAAGGAACCCAAGAGATGCATGAGGAAGCTTATCACCAAGAAATCCCGGAGATGCCTCAAGGGACGCACTTTTCTTCCAACAACTATTGGGAACAACTCAACACTTCTCTTGAAGATTTGAGTTACAATATGGATTAATTAAGGGTGGAACATCAAGAGCACTCCATCATTCTCCATGAAATTAGAGAAGATCAAAGAGCAATGAGGGAGGAGCAACAAAGGCAAGGAAGAGACATAGAAGAACTCAAGGACATCATTGGTTCTTCAAGAAGAAAGCGCCACCATCTCTAAGGTGGATTCATTCCTTGTTCTTATTTTTCTATTTTTCGATTTTTATGCTTATTATGTCATCTATATTTGTGTCTCTGTTACACGATCATTAGTATTTAGTAACTATGTCTTAAGGCTATAAATAATTCCATGAATAATTTACCTTTCTTAAATGAAAAATGTTTCTAATTCAAAAGAACAAGAAGTACATGAATTTCGAAATTATCCTTGAATTTAGTTTAATTATATTGATGTGGTGACAATACTTTTTGTCTTCTGAATGAATGCTTGAACAGTGCATAATTTTGATCTTGTTGTTAAAATTGTTGGCTCTTGAAAGAATGATGAACAAAGAAAAATGCTATTGATAATCTGAAAAATCATGAAATTGATTCTTGAAGCAAGAAAAAGCAGTGAAAAAGCAAAAGCTTGCAAAAAAATAGAAAGAAAAAGAAAAAGCAAGCAGAAAAAGCCAATAGCCCTTAAAACCAAAAGGAAAGGGTAAAAAGGATCCAAGGCTTTGAGCATCAATGGATAGGAGGGCCCAAGGAAATAAAATCCAGGCCTAAGCAGCTAAATCAAGCTGTCCCTAACCATGTGCTTGTGGCATGCAGATCCAAGCGAAAAGCTTGAGACTGAGTGGTTAAAGTCGTGATCCAAAGCAAAAAGAGTGTGCTTAAGAGCTCTGGACACCTCTAATCTGGGGACTTCAGGTAATTTCTGGCTGAAATTGAGGGACCTGAGCAAAAACTCTGATAAAAGGCTGACAAAGGACTGCTGATGCTGTTGGATTCTGACCTCCCTGCACTCGAAATGGATTTTCTGGAGCTACAGAACTTCAAATGGTGCGCTTTTAACGGCGTTGGAAAGTAGATATTCAGAGATTTCCAGCAATATATAATAGTTCATACTTTATTCGTGATTAGATGATGTAAACTGGCGCTCAACGCCAGTTCCATGCTACATTCTGGAGCCAAACACCAGAAACACGACACGAACCAGAGTTGAACGCCAAAAACACGTTACAACTTGGCGTTCAACTCCAAAAGAAGCCTCTGCACGTGTAAAGCTCAAGCTCAGCCCAAGCACACACCCGGTGGGCCCCGAAAGTGGATTTCTGCATCAATTACTTACTTCTGTAAACCCTAGTAGCTAGTCTAGTATAAATAGGACTTTTTACTATTGTATTCAGTATCTTTGATTGTAAGGTCTTTTGACCATTCGGTCTTCTGATCACGTTTGGGGGCTGGCCATTCGGCCATGCCTGAAACTTCACCACTTATGTATTTTCAACGGTGGAGTTTCTACATACCATAGATTAAGGGTGTGGAGCTCTGCTGTACCTCAAGTTTTAATGCAATTACTACTATTTTCTATTCAATTCAGCTATTCCTGTTCTAAGATATTCGTTGGACTTCAACATGATGAATGTGATGATCCGTGACACTCATCATCATTCTCACCCATGAACGCGTGACTGATAACCACTTCCGTTCTACCTCAGACCAGACACATATCTCTTGGATTCCTTAATCAGAATCTTCGTGGTATAAGCTAGATTAATGGCGGCATTCATGAAAATATGGAAAGTCTAAACCTTGTCTGTGGTATTCCGAGTAGGATTCAGGGATTGAATGACTGTGACGAGCTCCAAACTCACGATTGTTGGGCGTGATGACAAACGCAAAAGAATCAAGGGATTCTATTCCAACATGATCAAGAACCGACAGATGATTAGCCGTGCCGTGATAGAGCATTTGGACCTTTTTCACTGAGAAGATGGGATGTAGCCATTGACAACGGTGATGCCCTACATACAGCTTGCCATGGAAAGGAATAAGAAGGATTGAAGGAAGGCAGAAGGAAAGCAGAGATCCAACAGGGACAAGCATCTCCACACACTTATCTGAAATTCCCACCATTGAATTACATGAGTAACTCTATATTTATTTTCTGCTTTATTTACTATTCGAAAACTCCATAACATTTATTATCCGCCTAACTAAGATTTACAAGATGACCATAGCTTGCTTCATACCAACAATCTCCGTGGGATCGACCCTTACTCACGTAAGGTATTACTTGGACGACCCAGTGCACTTGCTGGTTAGTTGTGCGGAGTTGTGACTAAGTGTGATTCACGTTGAGAGTGCTACCAAGTTTTTGGCGCCATTGTTGATGATTACAATTTCGTGCACCAGAAGCACTGCCTTTTCACTCTCTCCAGGTTCGGCCATTTTGGTTATAGTTATGGCCTTGCACTCTCTCTTGGGATTCTCTTTAGTATTGCTTGGGAGAGTACTAGGAGGAGTTTCAATAACTCTTTTACTCAGGTGACCCACTTGTGCCTCCAAATTTCTGATGGAGGACCTTGTTTCATTCATGGAACTGGGAGTGGTCTTAGATAGATCAGAGACTATGTTTGCTAAGCCAGAGAGGATCTGCTCAGAATTCTCTGTCTATTGCTGAGAAGATGATGGAAAAGGTTTGCTATTGCCAAACCTATTTCTCCCACCATTACTGTTGTTGAATCCTTGTTGAGGCTTCTGTTGATCCTTCCATGTGAAATTTGGATGATTCCTCCATGAAGGATTATAGGTGTTTCCATAGGATTCTCCCATGTAATTCACCTCTTCCATAAGCTTCTCCTTTAGAGGAGGCATCTTTAGCACTGCCGGATGCAGCTTGCAATCCAATCAGATTCTAAGAAACCATATTGACTTGCTAAGTCAATATTTTGTTCTGAGCCAATATGGCATTTAGAGTATCAATATCAAGAACTCCTTTCTTCTGAGTTATCCCATTATTCACAGGATTTCTTTCAGAAGTGTACATGAACTGGTTATTTGCAACCATCTCAATGAGTTCCTAGGCTTCTGCAGGGGTTTTCAGATGAAGAGATCCACCAGTAGAATGGTCCGATGACATTTTAGACATTTCAGACAGACCATCATAGAATATACATATGATGCTCCATTCTGGAAACATCTCAACAGGTCACCTTTTGGTTAATTGCTTGTATCTTTTCTAAGCTTCATAGAAGGATTCACCTTCCTTCTGTCTGAAGGTTTGGACGTCCACTCTGAGCTTGCTCATCTTTTGAGGTGGAAAGAATTTGGTCAAGAAAGCATTGACCAGCTTGTCCCAAGAGTTTAGACTTTCTCTAAGTTGTTAGTCAAACCATGCTCTAGCTCTGTCTTTCACAGTAAAAGGGAAAAGCATAAGTCTGTAGACCTCAGGATCAACCCCATTGGTCTTAACATTATCACAGATTTGCAAGAATTCAGCTAAGAACTAATGAGAATCTTCCGATGGAAGTCCATGAAACTTGCAATTATGCTGCATTAGAGAAACTAATTGAGGCTTAAGCTTAAAGTTGTTTGCTCCAATGGCAGGAATTGAGATACTTCTTCCATCGAAATTGGAAGTTGGTGCAGCATAGTCACCAAGCATCTTCCTTGCATCTCTGGCATTGTTGTTGGGTTCGGCTGCCATGTCTGCTTCTTTTTTGAAATTCTCTATAAGGTCCTCTCTGGGGGTGTTGTGCTCTAGCTTCTCTTAGCTTCTTCTACAGAGTCCTTTCAGGTTCAGGATCACCTTCAACAAGAATGTTTTTATCTCTATTTCTGCTTATATGACAAAGAAGAGAACAAAAGGGAGTAGTGGAATCCTCTATGTCACAGTATAAAGATTCCTTGAGGTGTCAGCAGGAAAGAAGAATAGCGGAATGAGGTAGAGAGAGAATGAGAAGAATTCGAACATAGAGGCAGAGAGAGGGGTCGAATTATAAGTAGAAGAGAAGTGTTAGAAAATAAATAGAAAGAGATGTGAGAGAGAGAGTTTTCAAAAATTAAAATTAAAATAATTAGTTAATTAAAAAGATTTTTGAAAAAGTGGTTAGTGATTTTCGAAAATTATAAGTGGAAAAGTGGTTAGGTGGTTTTGAAAAAGATAAAAAATAGTAATTTGTTGAAAAAGATTTGAAAATAATTTTGAAAAGATGAGAAGTTAGAAAAAGAGATTTTGAAATCATATTAAAAGAGATATGATTGGAAAACATTTTATTTTGAAAAGATATTATTGAAAAGATATGATTGAAAAAGATTTGATTTTTAAAAAGATGTGATTGAAAAGATATGATTGAAAAGATTTGATTTTAAAAAAGATTTGATTTTTAAAATTGATGACTTTACTAGCAAGAATTTAAAAGATATTTTTGAAAATATGAGATAAGATTAAGAAAAAGATTTTTGAAAAAATAGTTTGAAAATTTTCAAAAAAAACATGAAGAATGAAAGTTTAAAATACGTTTGATGCAAAAAGTTATGAATTAAAATATGAAAATTTGAAAAATTTTGAATTTTAAACGAAATTACCTCCCCTGTGTCATCCTGGCGTTAAATGCCCAGGATGCTATCCATTCTGGCGTTTAACACCCAGAATGCTACCAGTTTGGGCGTTTAACGCCCAGCCAGGTACCCTGGCTGGCGTTTAAACGCCAGAAATCCTTCTTTACTGGGCATTTTTCTAAATGCCCAAAATGCTGCCATTTCTGGCGTTAAACGCCCAGAATGATAGCTTTATTGGCGTTAAACGCCCAGAATGGTAGCCATTCCGGCGTTTAACGCCCAAAGTGCCTCTTTACTGGCGTTTTAACACTAGTGAGATATTTTCTCTGTGATTCTCCTGCTTTATGTTATGAATATTCTTTTCTATGTATTATTTACTTGAAAAGATATCGTTTTGAATTTTTTAAATTTTTAATGAAGAGAGAGAAAAATAACAAAATGAAATAAAACATGAAAATGTAAGATCAAAATAAGTAATGCATGCAAGGACACTTTGAATGTCAAGATGAACACCAAGAACACTTTGAAGATCATGATGAACATCAAGGACATATTTTTGAAAATTTTTAAGGAAGGAAAGACATGCAAGACACCAAACTTAGAATTTTTGAATGTTCAAAAACTATGATTTTAAAAATGCATATGAAAAATAACATAAAACACAAAACAAGAAAAATCATACATTCAGACAAAAAAATCATCAAGAACAACTTGAAGATCACAGAAGAATACAATGCATATTTATTTATTTATTTTTTTCGAAAATAAAAATAAAAATAACCCAATCTAAGCAACAAGATGAACCGTCAGTTGTCCAAACTCGAACAATCCTCGGCAACGGCGCCAAAAACTTGGTATGCGAAATTGTAATCACACTTTTCACAGCTCCGCATAGCTGACCAGCAAGTGCACTGGGTCATTGACGTGGCGGAAAAATCACCGATTAAAAGTTTATAGAGAAAACAGCGTTGCAAGTATAGCTCTTAACCAATGAAGATTCCGCGTATCAATTTAAAAGAGTTGTCACGAAATTTAGAAATAAACATACTGGGCGTTTGAGTCCCAGGTCGTCTCCCAACGAGTTGCAGAGAAAATGCTAATTTATTAATCAGGGATTTTCAAGGGAGTTGAGTTGAATAATGAGCAATTAAATAGTTGTAAAATAAAAACTAAAAATGATTATTAATATTCCAAATAAAAAGGCCTTGACTGGGGGAATGATCAATTGAAAGTTCTATCCTTGTTGGGATCTCTTAGGTGTAGTATTAAAAGGGTTGTTGTTTTCACTTAGTCAACCCTCACTAAATAAGGAAAAGTCAAGTGATTGAGCTAACTCTTATTCACAAATCCTAGTCCTCTCCCTTGGAAAGGTCTAGCATTAGTAAATACAAAACTAGCCAAAAAATTCCAGTTTAATCTTCACTTAAGCTTTCCAACTCAAGTGTCTCATTTTAATCAACCCCCATGTCAAGTAGGGAATCTACTCCATTGACATGAATATAATACTCAGAAAAATATAAGAAAAAGACATAATAAATTAAATAAAATAGAGACTGAAAAATTAATTAAAAAAAAGGAATCCTCTGTATCAACAATCCATGAAAATAATCCAACTACCACTTCAAACAAGAATTAAGAATATGGAATAAATAAAAGAGCAAGTAGGGAAACAAACTAGAATAGTATCTTCAATGGAGGTGATGACTCTTCAATATCCGAGGCAAAAATCATAGAACTAATAAACTATGAATGTAAAGAGAACCTAGAGGAAGAGTAGTTCCTCTCTAGATTCAAATCTAAAATCCTAAAACTATCCTAATGAGAATGTGTGTTGATGTGTGTTGAGTCTTTGTACGTTTCCTGGCTTTATTCTGTGTTTTTGGGCCGAAAGCTGGGTCAAAATGCAGCCCAAAATTGCCCCCAGCATTTTCTGTTATTTCTGTAGATCGCGCAGGTCACGCGTACTCGTTGGTCACACGTGCGCGTCATTCAGCGATTTTCCATGTCACGCGTACGCGTCGTCCACGCTTGCGTGTCATTCTTGCAGACTCCAATCCACGCGTATGCGTTAGGCACACGCACACGTCGCTACGACTTTCTCCATTCCACGCGCTCGCGTGAGCCACACGTGCGCGTTGATGCTCGCTGGTTATCTCATTAGTTTCTTGTGTTCCTTCTATTTTTGCAAGCTTCCTCTCTATTCTCTAAGCCATTCCTGCCCTGTAAAGCCTGAAACACTTAACAGACGGATCACGACATCGAATGGTATAAAGGAGCATTGAAATACACAAATTAAAGATCTCTAGGAAGTAAGTTTTCAACCATAGAACAAACTTAGGAAGGGATTGTAAAATCATGCAGTTCATATGAATAAGTGGGTAAAGACTTGATGAAACCACTCAATAAAACACAATATAAACCATGAAATAGTGGTTTATCACAATCCCACATCAAACATAGAAAATGTGTGTCCACAATTCAAAATCAATAACCGAGAGTATTAGTCCCGAGTCGTTCTCCCTAGGAGTTGCCTTAAGATGCACATCATTGGTTAGGAGTTCTTTTGTTGTTTTGGAGTTTAGTGCAAGAAATCAAACTAATAAAAGTGAATAACAATTAATCAAGATAAAAGCCTTGGCTAAGGGTGAGAATTGGAAGATCTATCATTATAGTTTCTATCAATTGTGACAACAATTGGTCATTACTTCACTTAGTTAACCTCTAACTATGGAGGAAAGTCAAGTGAAAATAATCAAATTGAGTCACAAGTCCTAGCCAAACCCTGGGGAAGTCTAGCTTTAGTGACATACAAATCAATTAGCAATTTCCAATTGAGTATCAACAAAGGACATTAACAATTCAAGTGTCTCCAATAACTCAACACCCAAGCCAAGAATGAAGAATCTACTCCATAGCTAAAGTTGACATTTTCTCAAACAATTGGTGAGCTATAGTGAAAGACATAGTGAAGTTGAGAAGAGAATTAGAATTCAAGCTATGTAATTCAAGCAATTAACAACAATAAAATAATTGACATCAATGAACATGAAATAACTCAATGCATTAATAGAAATCAAAGTAAGAAAATCCAAATCTAAGATCCAAAGTAACTTGAACAACAAGAACGCTAATTGGAGAGTAGGAGAATTAGATCTACAAATTGAATCAAAGTAAAATTAAATTGACAATTGATCTCACCAATGGATCTAAGAGGGAGAAACAATCTCCTCTGCTACTGATTCGGTTGATTCACGTGCAGGTAACATGGCAGCACCTAGGAGAGTTACTATCCAGGAAGCTAGAGCCCTAGATTTTACACTGCAACCGTATCAAGCGCATCTCCCAGCGGTGGCTGCAAATTTTGAACTAAAGACTGCGCTACTCAACTTGATGCCCAAATTTCATGGCTTACTTGCTCAAGAGCCTATCAAGCACCTTAGGGATTTCCAGACATCCTGTTCTACTGTTAAGCGTGATGGTACAGATGAAACTTCTATTCTGTTAAAAGCCTTCCCATTCTCTCTTGAGGAAAAGGCGAGAGAGTGGTACTACACTCAACCTGGAGCGACTGTTGCTAACTGGGATACGCTTAGAAGAGAATTTTTGGAAAAATACTTTCCAGCTGAAGTTACTGATAGATTGAGGAAAGAAATTTCCATGATTATTCAAAGCGAATCTGAGACTCTCTACGAATATTGGGAGTGCTTCAAAAATCTTTTGGAAGCATGTCCCCACCACATGATTGACAAGTTGGTGTTGCTCGGCTACTTCACACAGGGCATGAAGCCTCAAGATAAGACCACATTGGAAGGTGCTAGCAATGGGTCTATGAAAAAGTACAAGACCACTGATGAAGCATGGCAACTGATGAATGTCTGCAACTCCAATAGGAAGACAACACTGTGGCAGCCACTCGTAACTTCTATGACCGCCCAAATCAAGGATACAATCAAGGTGGCAGCTATAACCATGGATGGCAGGACAATTCCAACCAAGGTTGGAGAGATAATTCTAACCATGGTTGGAGGGACAATCATAACAGAAGAGGCAGAGATAACAATGAAAACCAGAGGTGGAATAACAATAACAACATCGACAGCAGAATTAAAATCAGGCCTATAGAGTACCTCATCTAAAGCAGCCCCTAGCATCTCAGCAGACCCCTCAGATCACTTATCCATCTTCATCTTCTAATGATGAGTTATTATAATCTATTGATCGGAGATAGCAGGCCATGGAAAACAACCTTGCTTCTACTCTAAATGGTCTAAACTCTACCTTGCAAGCTCTTGTCTCACAGATTGGATCACTAAATAACTCCAACAACCAGTCTTTGAGCTCCAGTGGAATCCCCTCTCAACTATTACCCAATCCCAAGGGTGGCATCAATGCCATCGCCTTAAGGTCTGTAACCACACTACAAAGGAGGAATCCTGAGGAGCCAAGCCCGCTAGAACACGCCCCAGCTGAAGACATGGTTGAGGTAGAGGACGTTGAAGAAGAAGATGAAGCACAAGGCATGGCTGAAGAAGAAGCAGCCCAACCAAGGAATGTAGAACCCCAGCAAGTTGAAGCTGTAAGAAATGCCACTCCTATCCCATTTTCACACCTTGCTAAGAAATCCAGAAAGCAGATGGAACTTGATCCCAAAATGGTAAAAATCTTCAAAAAGGTTGAGGTAACCGTTCCTCTATTTGATGTTATTCAGCAAGTACCTAAATACGCAAAGTTTCTAAAAGATTTGTGCATACATAAAGATAAAATTAATGAATTAGAAACTATTCCTTTAGGTAGTTCTATATCTGCTTTAATGGGAAATATACCCGAAAAATGTAGTGATCCAGGTCCATGTATGGTTAACTGTACCATTGGAGGCGTAAATTTTTCTAACTGCATGTGTTATTTAGGAGTGTGCGTGAGTATTATGCCTTTGTCTATATATAATGCTTTAAGGCTCCCTCCCTTAAAAAGGTCGGCAGCTCATTTTATGTTAGCAGATAAAAGCATTATTACAGTGGTTGGAATTGCTGAAGATGTGTTAGTGAGCATTAAGGGGCTCACATTTTCCATTGACTTCTATATCTTGGAGATGCCCCAAAATGACTCAGGAACACCATCATCAATCCTGCTTGGAAGACCATTTTTGAAGACTTCGAAGTTCAAGCTGGATGCCTTTTGGGGAACCTATTCTTTTGAGATAGATGGCAGAACAATGAACTTCAATCTGGATGAAGCTATGAAGAATCCCCCGGAAGATCACTCCATATTCCAATTTGACATCATTGATGAAATTATAGCTGCAATTGATGCCAGGGCATCTTGGCCAGTTTCACTGACCCTTTCTTTACTATTTTAGGGTAGTTTCATGCATTTTCTTAGTAAATAAGCAAGTTTTAGATAAAAATACACTTACATATTGATTCAAGCAAACATTGTGAACTTTACATGATTTTCTGAGAATTATGCAGGAATTGAATGATAAAATGGATAATGCATGATCTCATGACTTGGAACAGAGATTTGATGCACTTTATTTGCTTGATTTCAGGATAAAGGAAGCAAGGAAGAGCCATGTTAGCAGCCACGTTAATCTAATTAACGTGACCACTAACGTGGAATGGGAATAAGCTTGCAGCGTTAATGGAAAAAGTGATTGCCAATAACGCCTTCGAAGCCATCATAGCCCACGTTAGTTGCCACGTTAATTACATTAACGTGGTAGCTAACGTGGAGGAAAAGGGGAGCTCCAACGTTAGTGGTAAAAGTGAATACCACTAACGTTCCAAAAGGGCACACTTAGCCACGTTAAGAGTCACGTTAATCCAATTAACGTGAACTCTAACGTGGGAGGAGAAAGCAATCGCCAACGTTAGTGACACTCACCTTTGTCACTAACGTTGGACTAAGCCAATATTGCCCACGTTAGTGGTCACGTTAAGACCACTAACGTGAAGGGTAACGTGGAGCAAGGAATGATAGGCCAACGTTAGTGACACTCACCTTTGTCACTAACGTTGGAGATGGTAATCACCACCACGTTAGTGGTCACGTTAATGCAATTAACGTGAGGCACTAACATGGGAAGAAGGGGCGTTTGAAGCGTTAGTGACAAAGGTGAGTGTCACTAACATCCTCGAAGCTTGGGCATGCCCACGTTAAGGGCCACGTTAGTTACACTAACGTGGATCACTAACGTGGGGAAGAGAAGCAAAGAGCAACATTATTGGTAAAAGTGAATGCCAATAATGTTTGCGAAGGACTAAGAGGCAACGTTATTGGTAAATGTGAATTCCAATAACGTTTGTGAAGGACAAAGAGGCAATGTTAGTGGTCACGTTAGTGAAAAAGGTTATCGTCACTAACGTTCTCGAACCCACATTTTCACTTAACATTAACACCACTAACGTCCTAACTAACGTCCACCTATGCCTGACTCACACTCTTTCTGCAAGCAAAGCTGAGCCCACTAAAGATTGTAACTGCTTCAACTCAAGATCAAAGGCCCATATCCAAGACTTGAAGAGCTAACTAGAAGATCAAGAAGAGTAGTATATATAGGAGTAGTTTTGAACTAGAAAGGGAGCTGGGCATTTTGGAGAACTACACTCTGTATATTTACTTTTCCTGCAATTTCTAGTTTACTTTAGAATGTACTCTTCTCTATCATCTTCCATTTCCAGAGCTATGAACAACTAAACACCTTTTCATTGGGTTAGGGAGCTCTGTTGTAATTTGATGGATCAATTATAGTTTTCATTCTTCTTCCTTTTCCTTTTCTCTTGATTTACTAGAAAGCTTTCGATCTTAAAGCAATTGGTTAGTTGTCTTGGAAAAGAAACTCTCCATAATTGGATCTCCTCTGAGCCTTGGAAAAGGAATGAGGAGATCATTCTAGAAATGCTTTCTCATGTTGGACCAAATTGGGGTTTGGACGGATACAGTGACATATAATCCTCCCAATACTTTGATTTGGAAATACATGTAGTATAATCAGTGACCATATTTCATCTCTTCCCATGAGCAATTAAATCAAGGAATTGGGCAATTTTTCAAGCTTAAAGAGATTGGGTTGTCAAGGAATTGGGATCCAATCACCTAAGATTGCCAAGGAGATCAATGAATGCATTAATTGAGGGAGAGATGAGAATGAACCTGATCCAGAGAATGCAACATCTCCTAAGCTCAATGAATCCCCCATTTCTGATCTTACCCATTCTCTTTACATTCTGCCATTTACTTTTATGTTCATCTCCCCAAATCCTCATTTAAGATTTTGCAATTTACTCTCTGCAATTTACTTTCCCGCCATTTAATTTTCTACAACTCTCAACTCAATTTCTGCTCAGCTCAACTAGAACATTCCTCTAACTAAAGTTGCTTGACCAATCAATCCCTGTGGGATTCGACCTCACTCTATTGTGAGTTTTTACTTGACGAAAATTCGGTATACTTGCCGAAGGGAAATTTATTGAGAGACAAGTTTCTGTGCATCAGCAATTCACCAGGAAGAAATGGAAGAGAAGCACATGGAGCAAGATTCAAGTGTGGGGACACCCGCTGAACCTAATGAAGATTCTTTTCCATTTTCACCAGCCCCAGATGATACAGAGCCAAGCAATGAGCAGAAAATAGAATTAAAGCCCCTTCCTCCACACCTCAAGTATGCTTACCTTTAGGACAAGTAGAAGTTTCCAGTTATCATTGCAAGGGAGCTCACTTCCCAACAAGAAGAACAACTGCTTAGTGTATTGAGGACGCATAAGAAAGCAATTGGATGGAGCTTGGCGCATATAGTAGGCATCAGCCCTCATGTTTGTGAACACCGAATATTCTTAGAAGAATGAGCAAAGCATGTCCGTCAACCTCAAAGAAGATTGAATCCAACCATCTTAGAAGTTGTCAAGAAGGAAGTAACCAGACTACTTGAAGCAGAAATCATTTACACCATTTCAGATAGCGAATGGGTCAGCCCATTACAAGTGGTGCCCAAGAAGTCTGGAGTCACAACAATAAGAAATGAGCATGGAGAACTTCTGACTACCAGAGTGCAGAACTCATGGAGAGTTTTCATTGACTACAGGCGTCTCAACCAAGCCACTCGCAAGGATCATTACCCCTTGCCATTCATTGATCAGAAGCTTGATCGCCTGTTAGGTAAATCTCATTACTACTTTCTAGATGGTTATACAGGTTATTTTCAAATCCATATAGCTCCTGAAGATCAGGAAAAGACTACTTTTATATGTCCTTTTGGGACTTATGCTTATAAGAGAATGCCCTTTGGCTTATGCAATGCACTAGCTACTTTCCAAAGGTGTATGATGAGTCTTTTCTCTGATCTCATTGAGAACTGTATGGAAGTTTTTATGGATGACTTTAGCGTATATGTGGTGGACGAAATTGTGATCCATATTCTCTTCAAGTTGTTTGTCTTTGTATGAAATCATTATTATGGCACTGGTTGAATTCACAACTCCGTTCAACTAACCAGCAAGTGTACTGGGTCGTCCAATTAATAAACCTTACGTGAGTAAGGGTCGAATCCACAGAGATTGTTGGTATGAAGCAAGCTATGGTCACCTTGCAAATCTCAGTCAGGCAGATTAAAATTGTTTATGGGTTTTCGAAAATTGTAAGTTAAGGAATTAAACAATAAAAGGGATAGAACACTTATGCAGATTCATTGGTGGGAATTTCAGATAAGCGGATGGAGATGCTGTAGAGCTCTCAGACGCCTGCCCTCCTACTGCTTCTACTCAATCCTTCTTACTCTTTTCCATGGCAAGCTTTGTATAGGGGTTCACCATCAACTGTGGCTACTTTCTTCCTCTCGGGGAAATACCCTGTGCGGCTGTCACTCGCACAGCTAACCAGTCTGGAGGCATCACCCATGGCTAATGGCTACATCCCATCCTCGCAGTGAAAACTAATGCACGCACTCTGTCACAGTACTGCTAATCACCGGTTGGTTCCCGCTCCTACTGGAATAGAATCCCTCTTTTGCGTCTGTCACTAATGCCCAGCAGGTTAAAGTTTGAAGCACGTCACAGTCATTCATTACCGGAATCCTACTCGGAATACCACAGACAAGGTGAGACTTTCCGGATTCCCAGGATCCTACTCGGAATACCACAGACAAGGTGAGACTTTCTGGATCCTCATGAATGCCGCCATCTATCTAGCTTATACCACGAAGATTCTGTTGGGGAATCTAAGAGATACGCATTCAAGCTCTGTTGCATGTAGAACGGAAGTGGTTGTCAATCACGCGCGTTCATAAGTGAGAATGATAATGAGGGTAATCTGACTCATAACATTCATCATGTTCTTGGGTACGAATGAATATCTTGGAATAAGAATAAGATAGAAACCGAATAAAAGATAATAGAATTTCATTAATACTTGAGGTACAGCAGAGCTCCACACCCTTAATCTATGGTGTGCAGAAACTCCACCGTTGAAAATACATAAGCAAAGAGTTCAGGCATGGCCGAATGGCCAGCCCTCTCTAACGTGATCAATGATCCCCTAAGATGAAGAATAAAACAAAACTGAGATCAAAGATGTCTAATACAATAGATAAATGTCCTATATATACTAGACTAGCTACTAGGGTTTACATGAGTAAGTAATTGATGCATAAATCCACTTCCGGGGCCCACTTGGTGTATGCTTGGGCTGAGCTTGATCATTCCACGAGCTAAGGCATTTCTTGGCGTCAAACTCCAGGTTATGACGTGTTTTGGGCGTTCAACTCCGGATCATGACGTTTTTCTGGCGTTTAACTCCAGACAGCAGCGTGTACTTGGCGTTCAATGCCAAGTTACGTCGTCATTATTCGAATAAAGTATGGACTATTATATATTGCTGGAAAGCCCTGGATGTCTACTTTCCAACGCCGTTGAGAGCGCGCCAATTGGAGTTCTGTAGCTCCAGAAAATCCATTTCGAGTGCAGGGAGGTCAGATTCCAACAGCATCAGCAGTCCTTTTGTCAGCCTTCTTCAGAGTTTTGCTCAAATCCCTCAATTTCAGCCAGAATTTACCTGAAATCACAGAAAAACACACAAACTCATAGTAAAGTCCAGAAATGTGAATTTAGCATAAAAACTAATGAAAACATCCCTAAACGTAGCTCAAACTTACTAAAAACTATATAAAAACAATGCCAAAAAGCATATAAATTATCCGCTCATCACAACACCAAACTTAAATTGTTGCTTGTCCCCAAGCAACTGAAAATCAAATAGGATAAAAAGAAGAGAATATACTATAAAATCCAAAATATCAATGAATATTAATTTAATTACATGAGCGGGACTTGTAGCTTTTTGCTTCTGAACAGTTTTGGCATCTCACTTTTTCCTTTGTAGTTTAGAGTGATTGGCTTCTCTAGGAACTTAGAATTTCAGATAGTGTTATTGACTTTCCTAGTTAGGCATGTTGATTCTTGAACACAGCTACTTTATGAGTCTTAGCCGTGGCCCTAAGCACTTTGTTTTCCAGTATTACCACCGGATACACAAATGCCACAGACACATAACTGGGTGAACCTTTTCAGATTGTGACTCAGCTTTGCTAAAGTCCCCAGTTAGTGGTGTCCAGAGCTCTTAAGCACACTCTCAACCTCCCACTTGAAATTGCTGAATTTGTTGAGCCCTGCATTGTACGAAGACACTGGGGATTCCTACAGAGACAGCCATGGTAGGTTAATCTTTCATGGGTAGTTGAATTCTACTCCAATTTCTACTTGCCAACCCTGCAGTCTGTCTATGTCCGTCAGAAGCAAGTCCCCATTACAGAAGAGGCCATTCAACGAGCTTTAGATCTTTTCCCTACTCCAGAAGAACTGGACGCATTTCAAGAAGTCGCACTCAAGCGCCAGACATACCAATTTGACTGGGACGCCATTCTCAAAGTTATCGCACAACCTGGCAGCAGATGGATTTATAGATACCATCATTCCCGACCTAAGGGAATATCGGCTTCCGCACTTACCTTGGAGGCTCGCGTATGGGCACAAATTATGTCCCATTACATCTTTCTGAGCACTCATGAGTCCTCCTTCACTACAGACATGGCCATTCTACTACGGTGCATCCTTACAGACCAGCCTTTAAACTTACCAAGCCACATTCGGAGTGCTATGGGACATGTATAAATTGCGGGCAACTTACCTTTTCCCGCATTGATTTCAGATCTTGTCTCAGCAGTCGAAGTTTCCTATAGAGCTGGGGACACCAAAGCCATGCTTCCAGGGGATGATCAATATGTTCCTAACGGCAAATATATCAGACCGCCAACAACCACTACCAGCCAGCCTGCAGAACAAGCTGCAGACATTCCTCCTTCTACACCACAAGAAACTTCAACAACTCAGCTGCTCCATCATATACTGGAGAGGTTGGACCGGCAAGAATAGAAAGTGAAGCTACGAGAGCGCAACAACCAGTGCTGATTCAAATACCTCAAGGAGCTACTTATAGGAAACCACAGACCTAACAAAGACCCAAACACTTCGGACTCCACTTTATTTACTAGTACAGGGAGCCTTGACGGTCCCAACTGTGGAGATACTTGATGAATAAGCATTGCTCGATGGTCTAGAATTCCTCTCATAAAAATAAGGACTACTTCGTTGTAAGCATAGTTCTAAACCAACAAACAATTCTCGCATAAAAAATTTGAGTTGTCACAAGTACAAACCCCAAATAAGAATTAACCGAAGTATTTCAACTCCGAGTCGTCTCACAAGGAATTGCAATAAAATGCTCAATTATTGGCTTTGAGGATGTAAGGGGGTTTGATTTTCTATTTTTGACAAGAAAGGTAAATAACAAGAAAGTAAATGAACAATGAACTAACAAAAGAAATAGAAAAGTACTCTTGGCTAGACATAGGTAATTGAGATCACCATCCTTGTCTACAAATCATATATTGATAATTATGAGAGGCCAACCTATTAAGTCTACTTCCAAAAGCCTTAAGTATGCAATATCTACTCCTAGGCTTGAAGTACATCAAATAGGCTTGATCACATCAACCCATAAGGTCTAACCTCACTACTAATTAACCTAGTAGTAGGCTAGTGTCAATGGCTATCAAATTGATCACCAAGGGTTCTCAAATCACCAATTCATTGAGACCCAATGACTCAAGGTCACTCAATTTCCTTAGCCTAGGCCAAGATTAAAGGAAACTACTCAAACACTAGTAAAAGTAATTTAACAAACACCTAGAGTGCAAGAAAAGTAAACATCACAAAATTCTAGAATTAGTGAAACCCATGACTACCACAAGCAAGAAATCAACAATAGGAAATGAAGTAAACATCAAGAGACATAGAAATATAAAATTGCATTAGAAGAAATCAAGATCCAACAATTGTTCATCAACATAAGAGAAGGAAAAATAAGAAATTAACAAGAGAAACTAAGATGATTAAGACAGTAGAACACTGAAATATAAAGAGAATTGAAATCAAAACAAGAATTGAAAGAGAAATTTGAGAGTGATTAACCTAACTTTACCTTAATTTCTATCCTAAATCTAGAGAGAGGAGAGAGCCTCTCTCTCTCTAGAATTCTACTCTAAAACATGATGAAAACTAAACTATGTCTACTTGGTTCATTTCCCCTTCAATCATTGGGTTCAATAGCATCAGAAATGAGTTGGATTGGGCCCAAAATGAGCTACAAATCGCTGGCCACGATTTCACTTTAGTGAACCACGCTGATCCATCGGCGTGCACGCATACAGTGCGCATGCGCGTCCCTAGACGTCAGGCAACTATGGCAAAATTTATATCATTTTGAAGCTCCGGATGTTAGCTTTATAACGCAACTAGAGCCGACTCATTTGGATCTCTGTAGCTCAAGTTATTGTCGATTGAGTGCGAAGAGGTCAGGCTTGACAGCTTTACGGTTCCTTCATTTCTTCATGAGTTCTCCCACTTTGCATGCTTTTCTCCTCACTCCTTCCATCAAATACTTGCCTTATGAACATGAAATCACTCAACAAATATATCAAGGCATCGAATGGAATTAAAGTGAATTAAAATCACCAATTTTAGCACCTAAAAAGCATGTTTTCACATTTAAGCACAAATCAAGGGAGAATTGTAAAACCATGCTATTTCATTGAATAAATGTGAGAAAAGATGATAAAATCCCCCATATTAAGCACAAGATAAACCACAAAATCGGGGTTTATCAAATCTCCCGATACTTAAACCGAGCATGTCCTCATGCTAAGAATAAAGAAGGATAAGAAAAGGGTTATGAACATTTATTCAATGCAAATAAACTATATGCATCTATCTATATGAATGTAACTGAATGCAAAATGATTCTACCTACTTGGTTAGAAGTAAATCAATCCACAATAGCACATATGCACATGTAGGGCTAAGTAGTATGATGATTCATGAATCCTATCAATTTGGATATCAGAATAAAGCACAAATATACTTGCCAAAAGAAAATCTCATGAAACCCAGGAACAAGGAATTGAGTATCGAACCCTCACCGGAAGTATATCCGCTCTAGTCGCTCTAGTGTATAGGGTTGATCACTCAATTCTCTTCTACTCTTGCTTTCCAAGATTTGTTTTTCATCTAACAATCAACAATTGTTCAATGCATGCATATATTCATCATGAGGACTTATTCATAGGTTGTAATGGGGCTAGGGTAAAGGTAGGGATGCATATGGTCAAGTGAGCTTGAAATTTTGATCTTTGATTAACCTAAGCTCTCACCAAACATATATAACAACCTATACAATTCTAATACACAACCTAGCTACCCATGATTCCCACTTTTTCACATACCCATACATTCTCTTTAATTCACCACACATATGCATTGATTTTTATTGAACTTTACCTTGGGGCATTTTTTGTCCCCTTTTTATTTCTTTTTTCTCTTTTTTTCTTTTTCTATATATATATATATATGTTTTTTTTTCTTTATCATCATTTTTTCTCATTTTTTTGTTTTTTTTCAAAAGTATATACAAACGTATCAATGCATATGGTTTTACATATAGTGCATGAATATGTACCCAATTCCCAATATTTTCAACAAAAATACAAAAATTATAGTTTTACCTCAACCAATGTCCCAAATTTCCCATACCCAAATGATACACACCCTCACTAGCCTAAGCTAATCAAAGATCTAAATTAAGGACATTTATTATTTTTCACTTAGGGGTAGTGATGTGTTAAAATTAAGAACAAAAGGGATTAAATAGGATCAAATTTGGCTAACAATGGTTGATGAAAGGTAGGCTATTTGGGTAAGTGAGCTAAATGAAATGATGGCCTCAATCATATAAATGCATGTATACATGGAATAATGGACATAAAGAATCAAACAAATCAAAGATTACAATCATAGAAAGAGAACAATGCACACAAGAATGAAAATAAGTGGTTATAAGATGTAACCACACAATTTGGCTCAAAACTCACATGCTGGTGTTCTTAGCTCAAAAACCGTGTCCCAAAATAAATTCTCCAAACAAGTTTGTCACAAAAAATTTTTCAAATTGGTAGGGTGCCGCAAAAACAATTTTCTTGGAAAAGAAATCATCACCCTAACCAAGTAGTCCTAACGTAAAAAGAAATGGTGAAATATGTACAAATTCTAACTAACATACAACCTATCATGCAATGCAACAACTAACTAATCAAAGACAAAAATTAAGAATTGGTGTTGAAAGAAAGAAATTGTTACCCATGGAGATCGGTCGAACAACCTCCGCACACTTAGAAAT
The DNA here is from genome assembly GCF_003086295.3 of Arachis hypogaea. Lineage (NCBI taxonomy): Eukaryota > Viridiplantae > Streptophyta > Magnoliopsida > Fabales > Fabaceae > Arachis > Arachis hypogaea. Next base: position 40,493,301 of record NC_092039.1, read on the forward strand.
TTGCACCGTCCTCGGTGCATGCAAAGAAGAGCAATGTGTATGGGTTGCTACAATTGATGAGCTCCATCAAAAGGTTGTACGGGTGAACTTGTTTGTTGCCCTATTTAGAAGTCTTTCCAATCCTTTCCTTCTTGGTGACCAACCTAAAAGGAAAGAGAAAGAAGGATAATTAAGCCTACATCAAAGGTATTAAAGCAAGTAGAACATAGGCGAGGGCTAATGCCAAATGAGAGTAAGGTTCTCACCACATGTTAGCTACGCATGTAAGTGAGAAAACAATATAAGCTAAGGCATATCAACTAATACTTGATGCAAGAGTAAAGTCAAAGCATATGTACATGACATGAAGAGCATGTTGCATCAAGCTTAATCAACAATTGACACAAATAAGTCAAATAAGATTAGTCAAAGCATTTGGTCCCATCCTAACTCAATGATGATGAGGTACAAAAACAAGGGATCACGAGTCAGGAAGGACTAAAGCACTAATCTTGTGTGTAGAGCAAATTTAATGCCAAACAAGTCATGAAGCACCAAGAGTAACCAAGAAATTCTCAACAATTGAGTAAGAGCATTCAACACCATTATTAAAATAAGAAACTTAGAAAATAGAAGGGAAAACAAGTTACAAAAATAAAATTAAAATGCAATGAATGAAAACAAGCAAATGCAATAAAAGAAAATGGAAGAATTGAATTTTTTTTACATTAGTTTATTTATTTATTTATTTTTATTTTATTTTAATTATTATTTTTTTTAGAAAGATATTTTTTTTCAAGAGAGAAAGAAGAAAAAGAAAAAAAAAAGAAAAAGGAAAAAAATAGAAAGAAAGAAGAAGAAAAGAAGAAAGAAGGAGAAAGGAGGAAGGAGAAAAATAGGGAGCAAATCCGCGCGCGTGCACCATGCGTGCTTATGCGCGGATGCAGCAGGGACAATCTGCGCGCGCGCCATGAGTGCTTATGCGTGGATCGCCTGGCAAAAATTGGGCATAAAGTGGGCACAACTCTCGGGTTTTAGTACTAGGAGTTATTAAATCACACCGGCGCGCGCGCGCACAGCGTGCTTGCGCGCCGATGCCCTTTTTTTTAAATCACAAAAACAGAATTTAACCCTCTCCTAACCAATAAATATTCTAAAGCAACCAAAATTCAAATTTAACAACAAATCTTTTTGGTTTTTCAAAAATTTTCAAATAAACTAAAAGCAAAACTTACACTTCAAGTAACCTACTTAATCAACAATCTAAACTAATCAAAACACACTACTACAACCTATCATCGAAACAGAATGTATAAGAGTACAGAAAAGAAGAAAACTACCTATAATGGCAACTTCAATCACTTATTTAACCAAATCTAAAAGAGTGTGGAAAGAGTTTACCATGGTGGGGTGTCTCCTACCTAGCACTTTTAGTTTAAGTCCTTAAGTTGGACATTTGGAAGGTTCCTTGTTATGGTGGCTTATGCTTATACTCATCTTGGAACCTCCACCAATGCTTGGACTTCAAGTAAGCTCCAAAATTCAAAACCAATAGCACCAAGCTTTGATGAGTTCCACACAAGCTAAGGGCTTCCAAAATTGATCTTCATCTATTCCCGGGTCCCAAATCTTATTTCTACACCCATCTTCAAGTTGATTATCACAATTCCAATTGGGTGAGAAGGCTTGTGAATTCTCAATTAGGCCTCTAAACATTCTCCTAGACCCATGCAATTTGGTTCTACACCAACCATTGCTATTCAACTTTGAGCATGCAACCATCATGAACTTAGAGTCATGTTTCCAACCACTACACAACTCTCTCTTACTCCTAACTCCACAAAGAGCTCTAAGTTGCCCATCATTTTCAATCAAACTATATTCAAGTGGGAAGGTAAAGATTAGAGATAAGAATTTTACCCACTTGAATGTTGTGTAGGATGGTGACTTAGGAAAGGGGACGTCCCTACACTTAGACAATGCGAGGTCTACTCCCTTGTGCTCTTTCTTGACTACCTCCATCTCCTTGCAACTTTCCTCAACTTCAACCTCTTCCTCTTGGTGGCTTGCTTCCAATTCAATTTTTTCTTCATTGCTCACCAAAGGCATGAGAGGTTGTGCATCTTCTTCATTGTCCTCAAATTCAAGCCCAATGGGAGAGGATTCAATTGTAGATAGGAACTCCTCAATAATTGAATCCATCTCTTGATCAACCTCTTCAAAGTCTTCAATCAAGTTATGCTTTGAAGGTTGTACACCCTCTTCAACGTCAATATCAAGCTTCTTGGAAGAGGTCTCTCTAAGGCTACTGGTGCACGAAATTGTGATCATCAACAATGGAGCCAAAGACTTGGAGCTCTCAAACATGAATCACACTTTGTCACAACTTCGCACAACTAACCAGCAAGTGCACTGGGTCATCCAAGTAATACCTTACATGAGTAAGGGTCGATCCCACGGAGATTGTCGGTATGAAGCAAGCTATGGTCATCTTGTAAATCTCATTCAGGTGGATAATAATGGTTATAATGGTTTTCAAAAATAAAGATAAATAAAGCATAAAATAAAGATAGAGATACTTATGTAAATCATTGGTGGGAATTTCAGATAAGTGTATGCAGATATTTTGTCCCTTCTGAATCTCTGCTTTCCTACTGCCTTCTTCCAATCATTCTTACTCCTTTCTATGGCAAGCTATATGTAGGGCATCACCGTTGTCAATGGCTACTTCCCATCCTCTCAGTGAAAATGGTCCAAATGCTCTGTCACAGCACGGCTAATCATCTGTTGGTTCTCGATCATGTCAGAATAGAATCTAGTAATTTTTTTGCGTCTGTCACTACGCCCAACACTCGCGAGTTTGAAGCTCATCACAATCATCCCATCTCAGATTCTATTCGAAATACCACAGACAAGGTTTAGACTTTCCGGATCTTAGGAATGACCACCAATAATTCTAGCTTATACCACGAAGATTCTGATTAAGGAATCCAAGAGATAAACACTCTAGCTCTCGCTTGTAAAATGGAAGTGGTTGTCAGGTATGCGTTCATAAGGACGGATGATGATGAGTGTCATGGATCATCACATCCATCAGATTGAAGTACGAGTGATATCTTAGAACAAGAATAAGCTTGAATTGAATAGAAGAATAATAGTAATTGCATTAATACTCGAGGAACAGCAGAGCTCCACACCTTAATCTATGATGTGTAGAAACTCCACCGTTGAAAATACATAAGTGATAGAGGTCCAGGCATGGCCGAGAGGCCAGCCTCCAAAACGTGATCAAAGGATCAAAAGATAATCCAAAGATAAGACCAAGATGTCTAATACAATAGTAAAAAGTTCTATTTATACTAAACTAGTTACTAGGGTTTACAGAAATAAGTCTAAGTGCAGAAATTCACTTCTAGGGCCCACTTTGGTGTGTGCTTGGGCTGAGCTTGAGCTTTACATGTGCAGAGGCTTCTTTTGGAGTTAAATTCCAAGTTGTAACGTGTTTTTGGCGTTTAACTCTGGTTTGTGACGTGTTTCTGGCGTTTTACTACATAATGCAGCATGGAACTGGCGTTGAATACCAGTTTGTATCATCTAAACTTGAATAAAGTATGAACTATTCTATATTACTGGAAATCCTTGGATGTCTAATTTCCAAGGCAATTGAGAGCGCACCATTTTGAGTTCTGTAGCTCCAGAAAATCCATTCCGAGTGCAGGGAGGTCAGAATCCAACAGCATCAGCAGTCCTTTTTCAGCCTGAATCAGATTTTTGCTCAGATCCCTTAATTTCAGCTAGAAAATACCTGAAATCATAGAAAAATACACAAACTCATAGTAAAGTCCAGAAATATGAATTATGCATAAAAACTAATAAAAACATCCCTAAAAGTATCTAGATCCTACTAAAAACTACCTAAAAATAATGCCAAAAAGCGTATATATTATCCGTTCATCACAACACCAAATTTAAATTGTTGCTTGTCCCCAAGCAACTGAAAATCAAATAGGCTAAAAAGAAGAGAATATACTATAAATCCCAAAATATCAATGAATATTAGTTCTAACTAGATGAGCGGGACCTGTAGGTTTTTGCTTCTGAACAATTTTGGCATCTCAATTTATCCTTTGAAGTTTAGAATGATTGGCATCTCTAGGAATTTAGAGTTCAGATAGTGTTATTGATTCTCCTAGTTAAGTATGTTGATTCTTGAACACAGCTACTTTATGAGTCTTGGCCGTGGCCCTAAGCACTTTGTTTTCCAGTATTACCACCGGATACGTAAATGCCACAGACACATGACTGGGTAAACCTTTTCAGATTGTGACTCAGCTTTGCTAAAGTCCCCAGTTAGAGGTGTCCAGAGCTCTTAAGCACACTCTTTTTGCTTTGGATCACGACTTTAACCACTCAGTCTCAAGCTTTTCACTTGGACCTTCATGCCACAAGCACATGGTTAGGGACAGCTTGATTTAGCCGCTTAGGCCTAGATTTTATTTCCTTGGGCCCTCCTATCCATTGATGCTCAAAGCCTTGGACCCTTGCCTTTTGTTTTAGGGGCTATTGGCTTTTTCTGCTTGCTTTTTCTTTTTCTTTCTTAAAATTTTTTGCCACTTTTTTTTCGCAAGCTTTGTTCTTCACTGCTTTTTCTTACTTCAAGAATCAATTTTATGATTTTTCAAATCATCAATAACATTTCTCTTCTTCATCATTCTTTCAAGAGCCAACAATTTTAACATTCATAAACAACAAGATCAAAAAATATGCACTGTTCAAGCATTCATTCAGAAAACAAAAAGTATTGTCACTACATCAATATAATTAAACTAATTTCAAGGATGAATTTGAAACTCATGTACTTCTTGTTCTTTTGAATTAAAAAAATTTCTCATTTAAGAAAGGTGAAGGATTCATGGAATTATTCATAGCCTTAAGACATAGACACTAGACACTAATGATCATGTAATAAAGAAACAAACATAGACAAACATGAAGCTTAAAAAACCAAAAAAAAACAGAGAGATAAGAACAAGGAAGTAAAGGAGTGAGTCCACCTTAGTGATGGTGGCGCCTTCTCCTTGAAGGACTAATGGTGTTCTTGAGCTCCTCTATGTCTCTTCCTGGACTTTGTTGCTCCTCCCTCATAGCTCTTTGATCTTCTCTAATCTCATTGAGAATGATGGAGTGCTCTTAATTGGTTCATGTCATGACTCAATGCTTCTAGAGAAGGATTGAGTTGTTCCCAATAGTTGTTTGAAGGAAAATGCATCCCTTGAGGCATCTCAGGGATTTCTTGATAATGAGCTTCCTCGTGACTCTCTTGAGATCTATGAATGGGCTCTCTTGTTTGCTCCATCCTTTTCTTAGTGATGAGCTTATCCTCTTCAATGAGGATGTCTCCTTCTATGACAACTTCAGCTAAGTAGCATAGATGGCAAATGAGATGAGGAAAAGCTAGCCTTGCCAAGGTGGTTGGCTTTTCGGCTACTTTGTAGAGTTCTAGAGAGATGACTTCATGAACTTCTACTTCCTCTCCAATCATGATGCTATGGATCATGATGGCCCGATCCACAGTTACTTCGGATCGGTTACTAGTAGGGATGATGGAGCGTTGGATGAACTCCAACCATCCTCTAGCCACAGGCTTAATGTCCAGTCTTCTTAATTGAACCAGCTTACCCTTTGAGTCTCTTTTCCATTGAGCTCCTTCCATACATATGTCCATGAGGACTTGGTCAAACCTTTGATCAAAGTTGACCCTTCTAGTGTAGGGGCGTGCATCTTCTTGCATCATAGGCAAGTTGAATGCCAACCTTATATTTTTCGGACCGAAATCTAAGCATTTCCCCAGAACCATTGTAAGATAATTTTTTGGATTCGGGTTCATACTTTGATCATGGTTCCTAGTGATCCATGCATTGGCATAGAACTCTTGAACCATTAATATTCCAGCTTGTTGAATGGGGTTGGTAAGAACTTCCCAACCTCTTCTTTAGATCTCATGTGGATCTCCGGATACTCATTTTTCTTGAGTATGAAAGGGACCTCAGGGATCACCTTCTTCTTGGCCACAACTTCATAGAAGTGGTCTTGATGGGCTTTTGAGATGAATCTCTCCATCTCCCATGACTCGGAGGTGGAAGCTTTTGTCTTTCCTTTCTTCTTTCTAGAGGTTTCTCCGGCCTTAGGTGCCATCAATGGTTATGGAAAAACAATAAAAGCTATGCTTTTACCATACCAAACTTAGAATATTGCTCGTCCTTGAGCAAAAGAAGAAATAATAGATGAAGAAGAAGAAGAGATGGAGGAGAGGGAGAGTGATGTAGGTTTCGGCCAAAGGGGAGAAGAGAGGGTGGTGTTGTGTGAAAATGAAGAAGGATGGGGGGTTTATATAGTGGAGGGAGAGGGGTAAAAGTTCGGTCATTTAGGGTGGGTTTGGGTGGGAAAGAGATTTTGAATTTGAAGGTAGGTGGGGTTTATGGGAAAGAGTGGATGGATGTGAGTGGTGAAGAGGTGATGAGGAAGAGTGATTGAGGTGATTGGTGAATGATGTTTGGGGAAGAGTGTTATAAAAAAGTGTGAGAGAGAGGGAGAATGTAGGTGGGGATCCTATAGGGTCCACAGATCCTGAGGTGATCCTGTGGGGTCCACAAATCCTGAGGTGTCAAGAATTTCTCATCCCTACACCCTTTAGGCGTGTAAAATGCCCTCTGTATGCAATCTTGGCATTTAACACCAGACTGATACTTGTTTCTGGCGTTGAACGCTAGCTTTATACTTGTTTCTGGCGTTAAACGCCACTTTGCTGCTTGTTTCTGGCATTTAACGCCAGCTTTCCTCAGGGTGCAATTCTAGCGTTTAAACGCCAGAGTGTTGCTTGTTCCTGGTGTTCAATGCCAGCTTCATGCTCTTTTCTGGCGTTAAACGCTAGCCAGATGCCCCTTACTGGCGTTTAAACGCCAGTAAGCTCTTCCTCCAGGGTGTGCTTTTTCTTCTGCTATTTTTGATTCTGTTTTTAATTTTTGCAATTGTTTTGTGACTCTACATGATCATAAACCTAATAAAACATAAAAGAATAATAGAAATATAGATAAATAAAAATTGGGTTGCCTCCCAATAAGTGCTTCTTTAATGTCAATAGCTTGACAGTGAGCTCTCATGGAGCTTCACAAAGGTTCAGAGCATTGTTGGGACCTCCCAACACCAAACTTAGAGTTTGAATGTGGGGGTTCAACACCAAACTTAGAGTTTGGCTGTGGCCTCCTAACACCAAACTTAGAGTTTGACTGTAGGGGCTTTGTTTGACTCTGTATTGAGAGAAGCGTATCGTGCCTCTTTTCTATGGTTGTAGAGAAAGATCCTTGAGCTTTAAACACAAGGTAGTCCCCATTCAATTAAAGGACTAACTCTCCTCTGTCAACATCAATCACAGCTTCTGTTGTGGCTAGGAAGGGTCTTCCAAGGATGATGCATTCATCCTCATCCTTCCCAGTGTTTAAGATTATGAAATCAGCAGGATTGTAAAGGCCTTTAACCTTTACCAACACGTCCTCTACCAATCCATAAGCTTGTTTTATTGACTTGTCTGCCATCTCTAATGAGATTCTTACAGCTTGTACCTCAAAGATCCCCAGCTTCTCCATTACAGAGAGTGGCATAAGATTTATACCTGACCCCAGGTCACACAGAGCCTTCTCAAAGGTCATGGTGCCTATGGTACATGATATTAAGAATTTACCAAGATCTTGCTTCTTTTGAGGTAGAGTTTATTGAACCCTTGTATTTAGTTCACTAATGAGCAAGGGAGATTCATGTTCCCAAGTCTTATTATCAAACAACTTGGCATTCAGCTTCATGATGGCTCCTAGATATTGAGCAACATGCTCTTCAGTTACATCTTCATCCTCTTCAGAGGAAGAATAGTTCTCAGAGCTCATGAATGGCAGAAGGAAGTTTAATGGAATCTCTATGGTCTCTATATGAGCCTCAGATTCCTTAGGTTCCTCAGTTTGGAACTCTTTTTTGTTCAGAGGACGTCCCAAGAGGTCTTCCTCACTAGGATTCACGTCCTTCTCCTCCTTTGTGCATTCGGCCATGTTGATTATATCAATGGCCTTGCACTCTCTTTTTGGATTCTCTTCTGTATTGCTTGGGAGAGTACTAGGAGGAGTTTCAATAATTTTCTTACTCAGCTGGCCCACTTGTGCCTCCAAATTTCTAATGGAGGACCTTGTTTCACTCATGAAACTTAAAGTGGCCTTAGATAGATCAGAGACTATGTTTGCTAAGCTAGAGGGGCTCTGCTCAGAATTCTCTATCTGTTGCTGAGAAGATGATGGAAAATGCTTGCTATTGCTAAACTTGTTTCTTCCACCATTATTAAAGCCTTGTTGAGGCTTTTGTTGATCCTTCCATGAGAAATTTGGATGATTTCTCCATGAGGAATTATAGGTGTTCCCATAGGGTTCACCCATGTAATTCACCTTTGCCATTACAGGGTTCTCAGGATCATAAGCTTCTTCTTCAGAAGATGCTTCTTTAGTACTGATGGATGCATTTTGCCATCCATTCAGACTTTGAGAAATCATGTTGACTTGCTGAGTCAACATTTTGTTCTGAGCCAATATGGCATTGAGAGCATCAATTTTAAGAACTCTCTTCCTCTGAGGCGTCCCATTACTCACAGGATTCCTCTTAGAGGTGTACATGAATTGGTTATTTGCAACCATGTCAATGAGTTCTTGAGCTTCTGCAGGCATTTTCTTTAGGTGAATGGATCCACCTGCAGAATGGTCCAGTGACATCTTAGAAAGCTCAGATAGACCACCATAGAATATATCTAAAATGGTCCACTCTGAAAGCATGCCAGAAGGACACTTTTTGGTCAACTGCTTGTATCTTTCCCAAGCTTCATAGAGGGATTCACCATCTTTTTGCTTGAAGGTCTGAACATCCACTCTAAGCTTGCTCAGCTTTTGAGGAGGAACGAACTTGGCCAAGAAGGCCGTGACCAGCTTATCCTGAGAGTCCAGCCATGTCTAGCCCTGTCTCTTACAACAAAAGGGAAAAGCATGAGCCTGTAGACTTCAGGATCTACTCCATTAGTCTTAACAGTATCACAAATATGTTAGAATTCAGTTAAGAACTGATAGGGATCTTCTGATGGAAGTCCATGAAACTTGCAGTTCTGTTGCATTAGAGCAACTAGTTGAGGTTTCAGCTCAAAATTATTTGCTCCAATGGCAGGGATTGAGATGCTTCTTCCATAAAAATTGGAAGTAGGTGTAGTATAATCACCAAGCATCCTCCTTGCATTATTGTTGGGTTCGGCCATGTCTCCTTCTTTTTCGAAATTCTCTGTAAGGTTTTCTCTGGATTGTTGTGCTTTAGCTTCTCTTAGCTTCTTCTTCAGAGTCCTTTCAGGTTCAGGATCTGCTTCAACAAGAATGTCCTTGTCCTTGCTCCTGCTCATATGAAAAAGAAGAGAACAGAAAAGAAGAAGAATCCTCTATGTCACAATATAGAGATTCCTTTATGTGAGTAGAAGAAGAAAAGAATAGAAGAAGGATGAGAAAAATTTGAACACAGAGGAGAAGAGAGGGTTCGAATTTTTTTAGATGAAGAGAAGAGTTAGTAAATGAATAAATAAATAGAAGGAGGTGAGATAGAGGAGTTTTCAAAAATTGTTTTTGAAAAATGGTTAGTGATTTTCGAAAATTAAATCAAAATTAAAATTTGAAACAATTAGTTAATTAAAAGAGATTTTTGAAAAAGAGTGAGGAATTTTCGAAAATTAGAGAGAGAAAAGTAGTTAGGTAGTTTTGAAAAAGATAAGAAATAGTGAAACAAACAAAAAGTTAGTTAGTTAGTTGAAAAAGATTTGAAATTCAATTTTGAAAAGATAAGGAGTTAGAAAAGATTTTTGAAATTAATTTTGAAAAAGATATGATTTGAAAAGATATGATTGAAATTTGTTTTGAAAAAGATTTGAAAAGGAAATTATAAAAAGATTTGATTTTTAAAATTAAAATGGATTACTTGACTAACAAGAAACTAAAAGATATGATTCTAGAATTTAAAGATTGAACCTTTCTTAACAAGAAAGTAACAAACTTCAAACTTTTGAATCAATCACATTAATTGTTAGTAAAATTTTTGAAAATTATGAAATAAAATTAAGAAAGAGATTTTAAAAATCAATTTTAAAAATATTTTCGAAAATATAAAAGAAAAATGAAAAAGATTTGATTTTTGAAAAAGTTTTGAAAAAGATAAGATTTTTAAAATTGAAATCTTGACTTGACTAACAAGAAACAACTTATTTTAAAAAATTTGACTAAGTCAACCCAAAGATTTCGAAATTTTGAGTAAAATAAGGAAAATATATTTTTTAATTTTTGAATTTTTAACGAAGAGAGAGAAAAACACAAATATGACCCAAAACATGAAAGTTTTGGATCAAAACCAATGATGCGTGCAAGAACACTATGAATGTCAAGATGAAAACCAAGAACACTTTGAAGATCAAGATGAACATCAAGACTTATTTTTTAAAAATTTTCAAGACAAGAAAAACATGCAAGACACCAAACTTAGAAATTTTTAATGTTTAGACTCTAATAATTCAAAAAGGCATATGAAGAACAACAAAAGACACAAAACAAGAAAATATGAAGATCAAACAAGAAGACTTACCAAGAACAACTTGAAGATCATGAAGAACACATGCATGAATTTTCGAAAATTTTTTGAAAATTAAAAAGATGCAATTGACACTAAACTTAAAACTTGACTCTAGACTCAAACAAGAAACAAAAAATATTTTTTTTGATTTTATTATTTTATAAATTGTTTTGTATTTTTCGAAAATTATATATTTTGAAAAACGAAAACAAAGAAAAAAAATTTTTTTGAAAATTTTTTTGAAAACTTTTTGGAAAAAAAAATAAGAAGAAAATTACCTAATCTGAGCAACAAGATGAACCGTCAGTTGTCCAAACTCAAACAATCACTGGTAATGGCACCAACAACTTGGTGCACGAAATTATGATCATCAACAATGGTGCCAAAGACTTGGAGCTCTCAAACATGAATCACACTTTGTCACAACTTTGCACAACTAACCAGCAAGTGTATTGGGTCGTCCAAGTAATACCTTACGTGAGTAAGGGTCGATCCCACGGAGATTGTCGGTATGAAGCAAGCTATGGTCATCTTGTAAATCTCAATCAGGTGGATAATAATGGTTATAATGGTTTTCGAAAATAAAGATAATTAAAGCATAAAATAAAGATAGAGATACTTATGTAAATCATTGGTGGGAATTTCAGATAAGTGTATGGAGATGCTTTGTCCCTTCTGAATCTCTGCTTTCCTACTGCCTTCCTCCAATCATTCTTACTCCTTCCTATGGCAAGCTGTATGTAGGGCGTCACCGTTGTCAATGGCTACTTCCCATCCTCTCAGTGAAAATGGTCCAAATGCTCTGTCACAGCACGACTAATCATCTGTCGGTTCTCGATCATGTCGGAAGAGAATCCAGTGATTCTTTTGTGTCTGTCACTACGCCCAACACCCGCGAGTTTGAAGCTCATCACAGTCATCCCATCTCAGATCCTACTCGGAAGACCACAGACATGGTTTAGACTTTCTGGATCTTAGGAATGACCGCCAATAATTCTAGCTTATACCACGAAGATTCTGATTAAGGAATCCAAGAGATACACACTCTAGCTCTTGCTTGTAGAACGGAAGTGGTTGTCAGGCACGCGTTCATAAGGATGGATGATAATGAGTGTCACGGATCATCACATCCATCAGATTGAAGTACAAGTGATATCTTAGAACAAGAATAAGCTTGAATTGAATAAAAGAATAATAGTAATTGCATTAATACTCGAGGAACAACAGAGCTCCACACCTTAATCTATGGTGTGTAGAAACTCCACCGTTGAAAATACATAAGTGATAGAGGTCCAGGCATGGCCGAGAGGCCAACCTCCAAAACATGATCAAAGGATCAAAAGATAATCCAAAGATAAGACCAAGATGTCTAATACAATAGTAAAAAGTTCTATTTATACTAAACTAGTTACTAGGGTTTACAGAAATAAGTCTAAGTGCAGAAATCCACTTCTGGGCCCACTTTGGTGTGTGCTTGGGCTGAGCTTGAGCTTTACACATGCAGAGGCTTCTCTTGGAGTTAAACACCAAGTTGTAACGTATTTTTGGCATTTAACTCTGATTTGTGACTTGTTTCTGGCGTTTTACTCCAGAATGCAGCATGAAACTGGCATTGAACGCCAGTTTGCGTCATCTAAACTTGCTGGAAAGCCCTGGATGTGTATTTTTTAACACAATTGAGAGTGCGCCATTTGGAGTTCTGTAGCTCCAGAAAAACTATTCCAAGTGCAAGGAGGTCAGAATCCAATAGCATCAGTAGTCCTTTTTCAGCCTGAATCAGATTTTTGCTTAGGTCCCTCAATTTCAGCCAGAAAATACCTGAAATCACAGAAAAATACACAAACTCATAGTAAAGTCCAGAAATGTGAATTTTGCATAAAAACTAATAAAAACATCTCTTAAAGTAGCTAGATCCTACTAAAAACTACCTAAAAACAATGCCAAAAAGCGTATAAATTATCCGCTCATCAGCTACATTCCCGTGGACTTCCAACATCTCCTAGGTCTTCAACCACTCCTTTCGGCTCAATTGTTTCATCTTCCTCCCCTTGTGAAAATTCTTTCTTCAACTCCTCTTCTTCACCTTGAAGCTCTAAACACACTCCCTCACTATGCTCCTTGGTTGCTTCTCCACATTCGTCAATGGGAGTGCCTTGGTTGCTTAGGCTTAGTCGGGAGGAGCCCATATTGCTAACGGCTTCCACTAGGCTAGCCATCTTGGATCCTAGCTCCTTAAACTCCTTTTCCATCCCCTCTTGTTGCCTTTGGATATGTGATTCAAGATCTCTCAATTCCTGCGTGGGGGCTTCATTGGGAGGTGATGGTGGAAGAGAAGGTTCATTGTTTGGGAGGAAGGTTTCATAATTGGAAGTTGGTTCATCTTGGTAAGGGTATGGAGGTGGTGTATATTGAGGTGGTTCTTGAGAGTAATTGTGTTGGAATGGTGGTGGTTCCATGTATGGTTCATATGGTTCATAAGGTGGTTGGTATGGTGGATAGGGATTAGGGTCATAATGAGGTGTTTGGTGGTAGGGGGCTTGTGAGTAAGGTGGTTCAAAATCATGTTGAGGGGTGGTTCATAGGCATGTGGTGGTGGTTGTTGACAATCACAATAAGGGTCACCACATCCATTAGATTGATATGCATTAGGATGAGAGTTATACCCATAAGAATCTGGAGGTTGTTGTTGCCAAGAAGGGTGATCAATCCTTTGAGGCTCCTCCCACCTTTGATTGTTCCATCCTTGATGCATATTGTCATTGCAGCTCCCATTTCCTACAACATAATTTGAGCCAAACTCACAGCCAAAGTGGTGAGAATTCATAATAGCAAGAGGAAACAAAAACTAACAAAAATGAGAAACAAAGTCCTAAACCTATCAAAAACCAACAAACAAGAAAAAGACAAACATATTCACATATTCACAATAGCCAATAATGTAACATCATTGCAACTCCCCAGCAATGGCGCCATTTTGATAAATGACAATTGCTCGATGGTCTAGAATTCCTCTCATAGAAATAAGGACTACTTTGTTGTAAGCATAGTTCTAAAGCAACAAACAATTCTCACATCAAAAATTTGAGTTGTCACAAGTACAAACCCCAAATAAGAATTAACCGAAGTATTTCAACTCCAGGTCGTCTCACAAGGAATTGCAATGAAATGCTCAATTATTGGCTATGAGGATGCAAGGGGGTTTGATTTTGTATTTTTGACAAGAAAAGTAAATAACAAGAAAGTAAATGAACAATGAACTAACAAAAGAAATAGAAAAGTACTATTGGCTAGACATAGGTAATTGAGATCACCATCCTTGTCTACAAACCATATATTGATAATTATGAGAGGCCAACCTATTAAGTCTACTTCCAAAAGCCTTAAGTACGTAATATCTACTCCTAGGCTTGAAGTACATCAAATAGGCTTGATCAAATCAACCCATATGGTCTAACCTTACTACTAATTAACCTAATAGTAGGCTAGTGTCAATGGCTATCAAATTGATCACCAAGGGTTCTCAAATCACCAATTCATTGAGACCCAATGACTCAAGGTCACTCAATTCCCTTAGCCTAGGCCAAGAGTAAAGGAAACCACTCAAACACTAGTGAAAGCATTTTAACAAACACCTAGAGTGCAAGAAAAGTAAACATTACAAAATGCTAGAATTAGTGAATCCTATGACTACCACAAGCAAGAAATCAACAATAGCAAATGAAGTAAACATCAAGAGACATAGAAATATAAAATTACATTAGAAGAAATCAAGATCCAACAATTGTTCATCAACATAAGAGAAGGAAAAATAAGAAATTAACAAGAGAAACTAAGATGATTAAGACAATAGAACACTAAAATATAAAGAGAATTGAAATCTAAACAAGAATTGAAAGAGAAATTTGAGAGTGATTAACCTAACTTTACCCTAATTTCTATCCTAAATCTAGAGAGAGGAGAGAGCCTCTCTCTTTAGAATTCTACCCTAAAACATGATGAAAACTAAACTATGACTACTTGGTTCATTCCCTCTTTAATCCTTGGGTTCAATAGCATCAGAAATGAGTTGGATTGGGCCCAAAATGAGCTACAAATCGCTGGCCACGATTTCACTTTAGTGAACCACACTGATCCATTAGCACGCACGTGTACAGTGCATGTGCGCATCCCTAGACGTCAGGCAACTATGACAAAATTTATATCATTTTGAAGCCCTGGATGTTAGCTTTCCAACACAACTAGAACCACCAGATTTGGACCTCTATAGCTCATGTTATAGTCAATTGAGTGCAAAGAGGTCAGACTTGACAGCTTTACGGTTCCTTCATTTCTTCATGAGTTCTCCCACTTTGCATGCTTTTCTCCTCACTCCTTCCATCCAATACTTGCCTTATGAATATGAAATCACTTAACAAACATATCAAGGCATCAAATGGAATTAAAGTGAATTAAAATCACCAATTTTAGGGCCTAAAAAGCATGTTTTCACATTTAAGCACAAATCAAGGGAGAATTGCAAAACCATGCTATTTCATTGAATAAATGTGAGAAAAGGTGATAAAATCCCCCAAATTAAGCACAAGATAAACCACAAAATCGAGGTTTATCAATACTGCTACCAGCCCACCTTTGTTCCTGACAGATGGCACCGATGTCGGTGCAAAGCCTTAAGTGTGGGGAGGTCAGTCAGTACCTGACTTCCGGAGGTAATTTCTTTTCCCTAACATCAATAAAGTAGGATATTTAGTCAGTTTTTCTTTAGGATAGAGTGTTTAGAAATAGGATTATTTGCATGCATGTTCTATTTAGTTGAAATATAATAAATTTCTTTTAAGACCCTATTTTTGAAAAATTTTACTAATTTAAATAAAAATTTAAATGTTAAACTTGTTTGTTTGAAGATTGTAAACTGGAACATGGTTTCTGAGCTAAAGAACACACAACCTGTGAGACTTGGAGCCTAAATACATGGTTACATTATTTAACCATAAATTTTTTATTCTTGTGTGTTTACTTCTCTATGATTGTAATTTGAATTTTGTTTTATCCTATATGTCCAATGTTTAATGTGTTATATGCATGCATATGATTGAGGCCATTATTTGTTAGCCTACCCTTTAAATTACCTTTGTTAGCCACTTTGAGCCTTTTTAATCCCATTTGTTCTACATTTTACCATATTACTAGCCTTAAGCGGAAAATAATTAAATATCTCAATTGAATCTTTGGTTAGCTTAAGATGAAAATTGTGTGTTAATTGAGTATGGGAAGGTTGTGGGAACAAGGGTTAATAAGGGAATGTGTCATGATAAAATAATGGGAATTTGGGTACCCACTCATATAAAACAGAAAATCAAAAATTCCATATGCATTAATATGTTGTTTCAGTTTTTATGTCTCTAAAAAAAATAAGGGGACAAAATTACCCCGATGTTAAGCTAATAAAAAATCAATGTATATGTGATAAAAATTAAAGAAAAGCTGATGCATGAGTAGGTAATGCAAAATGAAGAATTTTTGGGTAGCTAGGCATGATTCTAAAGTTATATAAACTATATGTATGTTAGGTGAAAGTTTAGGTTAATTAAAGATTCAATTCATAAAGCTCACTTAGCCATATATATATATTACCTTAGCCCCATTACAACCATGAAAAGACCTCATGATGCTTGCATTGGTACCTTGAATATTGTTGATTGGTTAGGTGATGAACAAAGTTTAAAAAGCATGATTAGAGAAGGATAGAGTGATTACCCTATACACTAGAGAGATTAGAGTACACACACACCATCAGTGAGGGTTCAATGCTTGATTCTATGTTCCCTGCTTTCACGAGCTGTCTTCTTACAAATTTACTTGCTTTTACTGTATGATTTGAATAGTGAGATTTGATCTATGTTTGTCTAAAGAGAACTTATTTGCTTTTAACCAAATAGACAAAATCATATAGTTGCGTTCATATATATAGGTTGCATTGCATTGCATGAGTCTTACATGTCCCTATTCATTCATATTTATCTCCTTCAACTAAGCATGAGGACATGCTAATGTTTAAGTGTGGAGAGGTTGATAAACCATTATTTTATGATTTATATTATGTTTAATTGAGTGGTTTTATCAAATCTTTCACCCACTTATTCATATGATTAGCATGATATTACAAGTCCTTCCCAAAATTGTTCTATGATTGAAAACTTGCTTCCTAAAGATCTTTTAATTGTATATTTTTATTCTCCTTTATACCATTCGATGTCGTGATCTGTGTGTTAAGTGTTTCAGGCTTCATAGGGCAGGAATGGCTTAGAGAATAGAGAGGAAGCTTGCAAAAATGGAAGAAACACAAGAAATTGAGGAGATGACCAGCAAGAAGCGACGCGGACGCATGGCTCACTCATCTGATGCACGAAAACTTGTCTCTCAACAAATCTCCCTTCGACAAGTATACCGAATTGTCGTTAAGTAAAAACTCACAATAGAGTGAGGTCGAATCCCCCAGGGATTGATTGGTCAAGCAACTTTAGTTGGAAGAGTATGCTAGTTGAGCTAAACAGAGTATAGTTTGAGAGTTGCAGAAAATTAAATGGCAGGAAAGTAAATGGCAGAAAATAAAGTGTAGAATCTTAAATGGGAATTTGAGGAAATGAGCATGGAAATAATGGCAGAAAGTAAAGAGAATGGGTAGATCAGAAATGGGGAATTCATTGGGCTCAGGAGATGTTGTATTCTCCGAATCAAATTTATTTTCATCACTTCCTCAATCAAAGCATCTATTGATCTCCTTGGTGATGCAAGAAAACTTGTCTCTCAACAAATTTTCCTTCGGCAAGTATACCAAATTGTCGTCAAGTAAAACTCACAATAGAGTGAGGTCGAATCCCACAAGGATTGATTGGTCAAGCAACTTTAGTTAGAAGAATATGCTAGTTGAGCTAAACAAAATTTAGATTGAGATGCAAAAATTTAAATGACTGGAAAGTAAATAACAGAAATTAAAGTGCAGAATCTTAAATGGGAATTTGGGGTAATGAGCATGAAATTTAATGGCAGAAAGTAAAGAGAATGGGTAAGATCAGAAATGGAGAAATCATTGGGTTCAGGATATGTTGCATTCTCCGGATCAAGTTCATTCTCATCTCTTCCTTAATCAATGCATTCATTGATCTCCTTGGCAATCTTAAGTTCATTCTGATCTTGTTCTTTTCATAACATTTTATTTTTGATTAACTTAAAGAGACAAGCATACAAGTAAGAGAGGTGAAAGTGAACACTCAAGACATCAAGCTAGCACACTTAACCTAAGCAATGAAACTTAAATGCAGAATTGGAATTCCTAAACTACTCATGGAAGCATGTTCTATTTCATACATGATTTTGCTTATTTAAAGCTTTGAAAAGGTAAACTAAGAAGGAACTTCACCACCTTTCACTTGTTGGCCTGCTCATGTTCTTCTGCTCCCTTGGGATTCTCCTTGATTACTTGAGTCTCCATTCCCCTTGTGCTTCCCCATCAGCTTTTTCCAGAAACCGGCATCCTCCATCTTCTTCTTTAATGCTTCCTTTTGTTGTTTCACCTTCCCCTCTTCTTGTTCTGTTAAGTTCTTGCGAACTGCCTCATAACTTGGGATTTTAAGGTGCAAGTGATGCATGTGCTCAGTCATATAGTTTAACCTTGCCTGAGTGTTGATGCTGAATTCTTCTCGATGCAATTGCCTTCCTTCATTGAGCACGCTGAATTCGTTGAATGCTTTCATCTGAGTCATCTGGCATTGATTGAGTTCCTGGAGGCATTTATCTTGGCTTTCTTGCCTTTCAGACACTTGACTGATGGCTTAAGTGAGCTGAGAGTAGTGCTCTTGTTGCTGCTCCATTAGCTGTTTCTGCCATTCCCTTTGTTGATTCATCTAATTTGTTAGCATTTCTTCTTGACGATCCATTCTCTGAGATTGAAATTGTAGTTGTTGTTCTTGTCCTTCCATGTATATTCTTGATAAATTGTCAATGGCTCCTCGGATGTGACCCAAATTGATGTTGGTTGGGTCATAATACCCTTCTTGATGATGTTCTGTTGGTTGGGTTTCTTCTTGGATAGGTTCTTCCTCTTGTGCTTCTTCTGATGACCTCTTCCTTAGATGGGGTCTTTTCTGCTGTTGAGCTGGAGTCACATGGGTTATGCGTTGGAGTGTAAGTGATCTCCCAAGACCTACCCAAGTTGGATTGCTGTCTTCAAAGACTACCTTGGCTTTCATGCATAATCTAAGGATGGTGCTGGGGTACCAAAGTCTAGCCCCTGAATCTTTCTTCTCGGCTGATTCTTGGATTCCTTCAGCTATAATTTCATGCACATTGATGCTTCCACCTTTTATTAAACAATGTACCATGGGAGCTCGAGCAATGTTAACCTCAGAATTGTTTACAACTGGAAGGATAGATCATCTCACAAGCTCAAACCATCCCTTGGCTTCTGGGATGAGGTCTCCTCTCCTGATGAAACGGGGTCTCTTATCCGAATACCTTTCCCAGTCAGATCCCACAATGCATATGTCACCTACAATTTCTTTCTTGGTACCCGAGCTCAACAAATTGTGGTGATTTCAGATGAAGAGTTCTAATTATAGCATTTGGGCTGAAATTTACCTCTATTCCTCTTACATAACTTTTGAAGGTGGGGGTTATGGTCTTGTCTTCTCTAACCACATTTGCATAAAATTCCCTGATGAGAGTTGCATTTACCCTTGCTTCCGGGTTAGTGAGCTTTTGCCAACCCCTTTTCTCAATCTTCTCCCGAATTTGTGGACATTCATCTTCATTGAACTGGAATGTAGATTCAGGCAGTATCTTCTTCTCCTTTATTCGTTTGAACTCGAGCTCATGGAAGGCTGTTTTGAATCTCTCGGCATCGAAGGATGGCTGCTCCATAGGTTCCTTTCCTCTTCGCCTTTTGGAACTTGATGATGCCATGTAGGATAGTTGATATATTGGTTAGTTCTCAAGATGACTAGGAGGGTGTGTGTGAAGCCTTTGGTGGAGGATATGCCCGAAAGGAGGGAGTGGGAAGGGTGAGAATAAATGTGTATGGAGAGGTTGTGTGAAGGGGTTTATATAGGAAGATGGCAATTGATTGAAGGGTGTGGATTGATAGTGTTGTTTGATAGTGGACGGTTGGGGTTTTGGATTGAATGAGCATCATCTCCTTTATGGGGGTCTTGGTTCGGTCTTCAAAATTATCTATTCCCAATGTTGCATGGCAACACTTCCAAAGACATTCCCCATGCAGACAAGTGTGAAATTCCCTTGGCCGAATCTCCCTTCTTCAATTGCCCCATCAAGTACCATCAATGTACTTTTTGATTCCCTATACACGAAGAAGAAGTTGCAAACGGTTTAGTTGAAATTTTTTGTGGGAGAATTTAAAGTGTGAGCTAACTAAAAAAAAAATTTTTTTTTTGATATGATCTTCATGAAGACAAGACAACTGACTCCCTTAATGCTCATATATGCACATTGGTGACACCAAACTTAGTTTGTGATCATGTGGTGTTCAAGGATTTACATCAAGATTCTCAGCCCAAATTGACATAATTTGTGTTCATGCCATCTTGATGTACCTTTAACACCAAACTTGTTATTCACTATATGTTGCATATAAGAATTTTGTTAAATGTTTGTCAAAGTTGCATGATCTTACTTTATTACTAACAATAAAGAATTTAAAATAAGAGATAATAATCATGGGTTGCCTCCCGTGAAGCGCTTCTTTAGCGTCATTAGCTTGACGTTTGACCCTTGTCAGGGTGGTTGGTGGTGCTTGAAATCCTCTCCTCTTGCAGTGAACCTATGTCCATTGGCTTTGTTGATAAGCTCCATATGCTCTAAGGACAAGATTTTTTTGATAGTGTACACAGGAGGCAGCTGAGATGGAATAGTGGGAAGGTGAGGTGGTATAGATGGAAAGTATGTAGAGATCACTTCATCACCTGGCAAGAAATTTTCTGTAGGAATTTTCTTATTTCTCCATCCCCTTGGAGCTTTCTTCTTTGTATCTCTTGATACTCTCTTGTTTTCTATAGATTCTTTCTCTAAGGACCTTTGTTGCTAGCTTTGCATGACTCTGGTTTGCTCAGCTTCCCTTGAGTTACCTTTGGATGAGGTTCTTCTTGAATACATGGCTTGCCAACCAGTGGGATTTCTAGTTGTGTTGTTTGTGCTTCACTGCTTGTTTCTTGCATCAGTGCTTCATTCTGCTCTTCTCTTAATTCTTTGTTCTCTTGACTTGATTCTTGTGAGAGGTTGAAAACATTGAAAGTAAGCTGCTCATCATGTATTCTCAGCACTAACTCTCCTCGCTCTACATCTATGAGTGCTCTGGCTGTGGCTAGGAATGGTCTTCCCAGAATGATGGGTAAATAGGATTCTCATCCATTTCCAGAACAACAAAATATGTGGGAAGATAGTAGCTCCCAACCTTCACAAGCACATTTTCAACCACTCCTATTGCTTGTTTTTGAATTTTGTCAACCAATCTGATAATCACATCAGTAGGAGTTAGTTCATTGATTTGGAGCTTCTTCATGAGGGAGAGAGGCATTAAGTTGATGCTTGCTCCCAAGTCGCAAAGCCCTTTGTCAATCATTGTTTCTCCTATGGCACAAGGGATGTGGAAGCTCCCTGGATCCTCCTTCTTTGTGGGTGGCCCAGGTTGAATGAAAGCACTGCAATCCCTATTCATCTTTATTGTTTGTCCACCCTTCAATGGACTTTTTCTGGCTAGTAGCTCCTTTATGTACTTGATGTAGAAAGGCATTTGTTGGAGGGCTTTAATGAATGGTATATTTACATCAAGAGATGCAAATATATCAAGGAACCTTGAATACATTCTCCCTGCTACACCACCTTTAAGCCTGTGGGGAAAAGGTGCATATGGGTTCAATACCTCCTTCTTCTTCAGCTCTTCCTTGGATGTAGGTTGAGTTATATAGCTTCCTTCCTCCTGGCCTTCTTTTTGATTATTTTGGAGGTGTTCTACTCCATTCATACTCCCCTCATCACTTGTGGTTATCATTTTGCATTTTTCCCATCTCACTTTCTTTGTTTCACCTCTTGGATTCTTCTCTATATCACTGGGGAAACCATCAGTGGGTTTGGGGATTTGTTGAGATAGATACCCTACTTGGGACTCCAATCTCTTGATGTCTTCTCCTTGGTTCTTGATGTTGGTTCACACTTCTTCCTTAAACACTTTGTTGTCTTGGACTTCTCTTCATAAGTTTTTAAGTAGAGCCTCAATCTTTGAGAGCCTATCCTCGGTTATTGATGGGGGGTTGAGATTAGGTGGTTGAGAAGATGGGTTAGATGGATGATGGTAATATCTCTGTGAGGTATTTTGATGAGTTTCATTGTTGTTGGAGTTGAGATTGTGGCGTCTCTGATCTTGCCCTTGGTCTTGTTGATTTTCCCATCCAAAGTTGGGGTGATTTCTCCATCCAGAGTTGTAAGTTTTGGAGTATGGATCATGGACTTGTCTAAGTGAGTTACCAACATAGTTGGCTTTCTCCCAGTCACCTTCTTCTCTTATGTTTACTCCTTCTTGAGCTGATGATGAGGTGATGGCTGCTGTAACTTGGTTCTCTTCCACCTTCTTGGTAAGATCTGCTAGCTGCTTGGTGATCATCTTGTTTTGAGCTAACAATGCATCCATGTGGTTCAGCTCCATCACTCCTCTAATGTTACTTCTTTCGGAGGCATAGAAGTAGTCATTTTCAACAACTGTTTCAATGACATCTATGGCTTCTTCAATGGTTTTCCTCTTGTTTAGAGAGCCTCCTGATGAATGATCCACAACCTTCTTTGACTCATATGAAAGACCTTCATAGAAGATGTGAAGTTGAACCCACTCATTAAACATCTCTGGTGGGCATCTTCTTGTTAAGTCTTTGAATCTCTCCCGTGCTTCATAAAGTGTCTCACCATCTTGTTGTCTAAAAGTTTGCACCTCAGCTCTCAGCATATTAATCCTTTGAGGAGGGTAAAATCTTGCCAAAAACTTGTTCACCACTTCTTCCCAATTAGTTAAGCTCTCCTTTGGGAAGGATTCAAGCCATTTGGATGCCTTGTCCCTGAGTGAAAAAAGGAACAAGAGAAACCTATAGACATCTGGATGGACTCCATTGGACTTCACAGTGTCACAAATCCTCAGGAAGGTGGTTAAATGCTGATTAGGATCTTCTTGAGCACCTCCTCCAAATGAGAAATTATTTTGCACAAGAGTGATGAGCTGGGGTTTTAGCTCGAAATTGTTGGCATGTATGGTGGGCTTCTGAATGCTGCTTCCACAGTTTCCTGGATTAGGATTGATATAGGATCCTAAAACTCTCCTTTCTTGCCCAGCACGGTTTGCATGGCCTTTTCTGGCATGATTATGAGCTTCTTCTTCATGATTGTTCTCCAAATTCTCTTCCATGTTGGGTTCAAAATACTCTTCCTCTTCTTCCTCAGCACCAATAATCCTTTTCCCTCTTGCTTCCCTTCTTAGTCTCCAAAGGGTTCTTTTAGGTTCTGAATCAAAGGATGTTGAAACTCCTTCTCTTCTCCCTATCATATAACAAACAGATTGCACAATAGAAGATAAAATGAAGAAACTATTCTTGTTAGAGTAATTGTTAGTGTCAGTGATGCAAATTATCAAACAGTTAGTGGGTTAGTGAGCAGAATTGTAATCAACAAAGAAAGAAAGAACGGAAAATTAAAGAGGGTGCAGGGGGTGAGGAAGAAATTAAAACAAACTTAAGGAAATTGATTAAATCAAATAAACAAAAAGAAAAATGCTCAATCTAGTGATCTTCAAACTTAATCATTGTTGATTCAAAATCAATCCCCGGCAACGGCGCCATAAACTTGATGCATGAAAACTTGTCTCTCAACAAATTTTCCTTCAGCAAGTATACCGAATTATCGTCAAGTAAAACTCACAATAGAGTGAGGTCGAATCCCACAAGAATTACTCTAAAAGGATTGAGTCATAACATGAACCAATTAAGGGTGGAACACCAAGAGCACTCCATCATTCTCAATGAGATTAGAGAAGATCAAAGAGCTATGAGGGAGGAGAAACAAAGGCAAGGAAGAGACATAGATGAGCTCAAGAACACCATTGGTCCTTCAAGGAGAAGGCGCCACCATCACTAAAGTGGACTCATTCCTTAACTTCCTTGTTCTTATCTCTCTGTTTTTCGGTTTATGAACTTCATGTTTGTCTATGTTTGTGTCTTTACTACATGATCATTAGTATTTAATAACTATGTCTTAAGGCTATGAATAATTCCATGAATCCTTCACCTTTCTTAAATGAAACATATTTTTAATACAAAAGAACAAGAAGTACATGAGTTTCGAATTCATCCTTGAAATTAGTTTAATTATATTGATGTGGAGACAATACTTTTTATTTTCTGAATGAATGCTTGAACAGTGCATATTTTTTATCTTGTTGTTTATGAACGTTAAAATTGTTGGCTCTTGAAAGAATGACGAAAAAGAGAAATGTTATTGATAATCTGAAAAATCATGAAATTGATTCTTGAAGCAAGAAAAAGCAGTGAATAACAAAAGCTTGCAAAAAAAAAAAAGTGGCGAAAAAAAATTTTTTTAAGAAAAAAACAAAAAAAGCAAGCAAAAAAAGCCAATAGCCCTTAAAACCAAAAGGTAAGGGTAAAAAGGATCCAAGGCTTTGAGCATCAATGGATAGGAGGGCCCAAAGAAATAAAATCCAGGCCTAAGTGGCTAAATCAAGCTGTCCCTAACCATGTGCTTGTGGCATGCAGGTCCAGGTAAAAAGCTTGAGACTGAGTGGTTAAAGTCGTGATCCAAAGCAAAAAAGAGTGTGCTTAAGAGCTCTGGACACCTCTAACTGGGGACTTTAGCAAAGCTGAGTTACAATTTGAAAAGGTTACCCAGTCATGTGTCTGTGGTATTTATGTATCCGGTGGATATACTGGAAAACAAAGTGCTTAGGGCCACAGCCAAGACTCATAAAAGTAGCTGTGTTCAAGAATCAACACACTTAACTAGGAGAATCAATAACACTATCTGAACTCTGAGTTCCTATGGATGCAAATCATTTTAAACTTCAAAGGATAAAGTGAGATGCAAACCTGTTTAGAAGCAAAAAGCTATAAGTCACGCTCATCTAATTAAGACTAATATTCATTGATATTTATACGCTTTTTGGCATTGTTTTTAGTTTTTAGTAGGATCTTGCTACTTTTAGGGATGTTTTTATTAGTTTTTATGCAAAATTCACATCTCTGGACTTTACTATGAGTGTGTGTATTTTTCTGTGATTTCAGGTATTTTCTGGCTGAAATTGAGGGACCTAAGCAAAAATTTGATAGGAGGCTGACAAAGGACTGCTGATGCTGTTGGATTCTGACCTCCCTGCACTCGAAATGGATTTTCTGGAGCTACAGAACTCCAAATGGCGCGCTCTCAATTGAGTTGGAAAGTAAACATCCAAGGCTTTCCTGCAATATATAATGGTACAAACTTTATTTGAGCGTAGACGATGCAAACTGGCGTCCAACGCCAATTTCATGCTGCATTCGGGAGTAAAACGCCACAAACACGTCACAAACCAGAGTTAAACGCCAAAAACACGTTACAACTTGGCGTTTAACCCCAAGAGAAGCCTCTGCATGTGTAAAGCTCAAGCTCAGCCCAAGCACACACCAAAGTGGGCCCCGGAAGTGGATTTCTGCACTTAGACTTATTTCTGTAAACACTAGTAGCTAGTCTAGTATAAATAGGATTTTTTACTATTGTATTAGACATCTCTAGATTATCTTTTGATCCTTTGATCACATTTTGGGGGGCTGGCCTCACGGCCATGCCTGGGCCATCACTTATGTATTTTCAACGGTGGAGTTTCTACACACCATAGATTAAGGTGTGGAGCTCTGCTGTACCTCAAGTATTAATGCAATTACTATTATTCATCTTTTCAATTCAGCTTATTCTTATTCTAAGATATTTGTTGCACATCAACATGATGAATGTGATCATCTGTGACACTCATCATCATTCTCACCTATGAATGTGTGCCTGACAACCACTTCCGTTCTACCTTAGAACGAGCGTATATCTCTTGGATTCCTTAATAAGAATCTTTGTGGTATAAGCTAGAATCCATTGGCAGCATTCTTGAGAATCCGAAAAGTCTAAACCTTGTCTGTGGTATTTCGAGTAGGATTCAAGGATTGAATGACTGTGACGAGCTTCAAACTCGCGAGTGTTGGGCGTAGTGACAGACGCAAAATAATCACTGGATTCTATTCCGACATGATCAAGAACCGACAAATGATTAGTCGTGCTGTGACAGAGCATTTGGACCATTTTCACTGAGAGGATGGGAAGTAGCCATTGACAACGGTGACGCCCTACATACAGCTTGCCATAGAAAGGAGTAAGAATAATTGGATGAAAGCAGTAGGAAAGCATAGATTCAGAAGGAACAAAGCATCTCCATACACTTATCTAAAATTCCCACCAATGATTTACATAAGTATCTCTATCTTTATTTTATGCTTTATTCATCTTTATTTTCGAAAACCATTATAACCATTTGAATCCGCCTAACTGAGATTTACAAGATGACCATAGCTTGCTTCATACCAACAATCTCCGTGGGATTGACCCTTACTCACATAAGGTATTACTTGGATGACCCAGTGCACTTGCTGGTTAGTTATGCGAAGTTGTGACAAAGTATGACTCACGTTTGAGAGCTCCAAGTCTATTGGCGCCATTGCTGATGATCACAATTTCGTGCACTAAGATTCCCATAATTATTTTCATCCCTTACAACCTCCTTTGTTTGTGCATCTTCCTTCTTTGTTGGTGCATCTTCCTCCTTTGTTTTTGCATCTTCCTCTTCTTCCATATGTGAGGGTGAAAAGTTCTCTAATTCACTGGAGTATGAACTCCTTTGATTGATTTCCTCACTTTCTTCCATAGGATCTTGCATTATATCTCTTGGGAAGGAATTTGCTTGTTCCTCATCCAGGGGCTTGATAATCAACTACACATATTTCTCTACATTTTTTTACACTCGTCCTTATATCATGTATGAATTCTTTCATGAGAAGCTCAAGAGCTGATGGTTCTTGACATGAATAAAAAGGAGATGATGGTTCTTGATAAGAGTAAAAAGAGAATGGTTCTTGGTATCAATAGGGAGATGGTGGCTCTTGATATGGATAAGAAGATGATGGTTCTTGATATGGATAGAGAGGTGGTGGTTCTTGATAAGAGTAAAAAGAGGATGGTTCTTACTATGAATAGGGAGATGGTAGCTCTTGATAGCTGGAACGTGGAACACTAAAGTTTCTTTGGTTTTGACTTTCACAACCAAAATTATGGTAGTTCTCCCATCCACAATAATATGAATCACTTGGGTGTGAGTAGTAACCCATGCGATCTCTCTCCATTATTTTTCTTAGCACAAAACACCAAAAAGAAGTAAATGCACCATGTGGTAAACAGAAAATCAAAGAAGAAAGAACATAATTTTTTTTGAAAAGGAATAAAAGTATTTTAGTGATTTAATCCAGATTAACAATTCTTACAAACTACTTTACTCATGAAAGATTCAATTCATGGCAAACTTTAATTGATTAAACCCAAATTCCTTAGTGATTTAATATCTTCTAACGTAATCAACCGTCAATTCCTTGGTCACTTAATTTAGATTAAAGGTTTAAGTCCAATTCTAGTTTATTAGCCATAAAAACACTAATTAGCCAAATATAAGATGATTATATGTCACATATCACGTTAAGTCCAGGCAATTAGTGATTTAGGAGGAGTTACTTTCAAGATGTTATTCAAGTGAGTTAACTTTTACAAGAATCAACAAGAATTCACGTAGAAAAAGAGCTATTTTTCAATATACTCAAATTCATGAGATGAAGAATGAAAGTAATCCTTGAAAATAAATCAGTCCATTGATTAAAAGTAGAATGATAATAGTATTAATTCATAGAATAAACAGAGCTCCTAACCTTAACAAGGGAGGTTTAGTTGCTCATGACTCAAAGAGAAAGCTAGGGTTTCAAAAGTGTGTAAAGTGTAGAATGAGGAAGAGAGAAGAGAAGAAGCCTGAAGGGCTAAATTTTTCTCCTTTTATATCTAACCTAATTGATTTGGAAATAAAATAAAATAATAAAATCTAAATTCTAAAAGATTGTGTTTCGTAAAAATAATAATCAAAATAAAATAAAATAAAAATAATTATTACTAAACTAAACTAACTAAGCCTTTTTCTTGCATTCCAAATATGCGCTAATGGTGCTAAATGCCAAGCTCGGCGTTTATTGCCACTGGGGTAGAGAAAAATTGTGGTTTTGATGTCTTCTTGGCGCTAAATGCCAGGCTTTGCGTTTAGCGCCACTAGCGTGTCGCGCATGTACATTTTATGAAGCTCCTGGC
Organism: Arachis hypogaea; assembly: GCF_003086295.3. Classification (NCBI taxonomy): domain Eukaryota; kingdom Viridiplantae; phylum Streptophyta; class Magnoliopsida; order Fabales; family Fabaceae; genus Arachis; species Arachis hypogaea. The sequence continues at coordinate 40,521,441 of NC_092039.1, forward strand.
GCTAAATGCCTGGTCGGAGCATCTGGCACCAACCCAACAGTAGGCTTGGATGCGGTACGAGACACCTAGCGCCAAATGCTAGGTTACGGCATTTAGCGCCAGCTTGGCAGCATCAAATTCCTTCCTTTTTCTACAGAACTCTGCCAAACCCGCCCAGATTTTTTCTGAAATAAATAAAACCACAATACAGCTGAAAGTAGCATCCAAACAAGCTTCAAATGCTAAAAACTCAATAAAACGCAATAAATTCATTTCCAAATAATAAGAAAATAAAGAAAAGATGCTCACGCATCAACTTCCTCCAAATTGACAATATTGTTAAACCAAAAAAAATCAGTTGTGACTTCAATTCAAAGTTATTAGCATTCACAGTAGGGATGAGGATGCTACTACCACAGTTTTCAGGATTTGGGGTGGTATATGAGCCTAATGTTCTCCTAGCAAGTTGAGTATTATTACCACCAGTATTGATGTTGTGATTATTATTTGGATTCTCAACCATGTTGTGTTCATATTCTTCTTCACTTTCCTTAACAATTCTCTAGTTCCTGGCTTGCTTTCTTAACCTCTAAAGAGTTTGCATGATTTCTGGATCAAAGAGGAGAGGTTCTTCTTCTCTAGTTTCTTGCATAAACCCAAAAATAACAAAAGAAAAAAAAAGATTAAAATTCCTTTGGTCAAAGTGGATAAAACTTCAAGTGAGGCAATAACACAAACAGTTAAGTGACTAAAGAAAAAAAAAGAATTAAAGCAGTTAAATTACTAAAACAAAAGGAAATGTGTCAAATCTAGGTAATCAATCAACCGGTGGTTTATTAATCACCGTTAATCCCCGGAAACAGCGCCAAAAACTTTATTAGAATAAAATTGGCAAGTGTAGTGAGTAGCATCAAGTAATACCATGAAGTAATTAAAGGCAATATAAGAATATAAACAAAGAATTAGATAAATCAATGAAGTAAGTGAACTAGCAATTAATTAATTGAAAACAGGAATGAAATAACAATAAAGCTCATAAAAGATTAAGAATTAAAACGATGAATTAAGTGTAAGCAATAGTGAACAAATTAAGGAAATAAGATGATAAAGAATGTTAAGGATTGGAGATATCAAATCCTTCGGATTAATGAATTTCATCTCTATCTCAATCATGCAATTATAAATCTCAGGTAATCTTAGGTAATTGAATCTCAATTCCTTGGAAATTCAATTTCTCTTAACCTAATCCATCACCAATTTCTTGATCAATTGTTCATGAGAAGAGATGAAGTATGTTCTCTTATTAGAGCCTCACAATTCTCAAGATCTAGATAAGATTTGATTCAATGTCACTTATCAAATTCAAATCTAAGATTATAAAAATTGAGAGAAAGAGTTTTCAATCTTGATCTCTATGATTCACTCTTCCAAGTGATCATGAAATCCAAATTAGATCCAAACTATCTTCTGATAGATTTGTATCTTTGTGATGAAGAACAAAAACTCTTCCTAAAGAATCAATAAAGCATTAATTGAAGACAGAAAAGAAGAATAATCAATCCATTAGAAGTGATAGAGCTCCTTTTTGTAACAAAGAAAGATTTAGCTACTCATAGCTCAGAGAATTCTAAAATGAATATGAAAAGTGAGAGAAGGAAAAAGTGATGTGATGAAATTCAAATGTTATGGATCGCCCTTTTGAAAGAAACAATTGGGGTTTTTATACTCTAGTCTAAGTATCCTAAAATTCAAATTCAAAAATTCAATTCAAATTACAAATAAATCCAACTTTCTAACTAGCTTCACTCATGATCTTCCTTGCTTCAATTGGATCCTGAGCCTTGTGAGTTGTTGTGGGCTTGATTGGTTGGTCATGATGACTATTAGATGTAGCCAATGATTTTCACTTTAAGCATCAAAATATGGTGTGCCATAAGCTTTGCTAGAGACCAAAATGAAGCTCAAAAGTATGGTCTTAGAAGTGTGGCTTAAGGTTAGAATATGAGGCTCCGTACATAGCGTTGGAGACTGATAAACCCATATTTCATGAGTTCTTTTGTGCTTAATTTGAGTGATTTATATAATCCTTCACCTACTTATTCACATTAATTGCATGGTTTTACTTTCCCTTCCTTATTATGTCGTATTGTGAAAAACATGTTTCCTAAGCTTTAAAAATTAATTATTTTAATTACCTTTATTTCCATTCGATGCCGTGATTAGTGTGTTGAGTAGTTTCAGATTTTCTAAGGCAGAATGACTTAGAGGATGAAAAAGAAAACATACAAAAATGGAAGGAGAAAGCAAAACGGAGCTTTAAGGAAACTGGTGTTCACACGATCGCATGGACAAAGCGATCGCGTGCCAGAAGCGAAGATTCAGCGACGTAGCCGCATGACTGACGCAACCGCGTGGCAAGGAAAAGCTTCAAATGACGCGACCGCGTGACCCACACGGACGCGTGACAGAGGCCACGCACCAGAAAATTCCAGAATACGCCCCAGCGAGTTCTAAAGCCCTAAAAATCTGTTTGAAGCTGCTCAGAAGCTTCACATGCCTAGTTTGGGACCCCGGAGGCTATTGGCATTCCAAGCACTGGTGAAGATTTTTGGACGAATTTAAACATATGTCACCCTAACTGAAAGCTCCTCCAATGTCTAACTTAAGGACTTTAACTAAAAGTGCTAGGTGGGAGACAACCCACCATGGTATGGTCGCTTCTTTTTCAATTTATTTTTTGTTGATTGCTTTCATTTTTCCTTTTTCCTTTTAATTTATTAAACCTGGAATCATGCATAGCATTCATGTCAATCACTGCATTCTGCATTGTTCATGCATATATAAAAAAAAATTTTCGCTACGCGACACGACCGCATCAGCGACGCGTCCGCGTCGCTTGGAGAGAAAGGAAAATTAAAAGTGAACAGAGAGTCACGCAGGAGCGTGGCTGGAGGTGTGCTAATAGCACATATCGACCCACGCGACCGCATCGCTAACGCGTCCACGTCGAATGGGAAGTATGGCCTCCCACGCGACCGCGTGCCCCACGCGACTGCGTGCCCTGGGTTTTCGACGTAAAAGGTTGCACAATGAAATATTGTGCGAGAGTGGTGCTGGATTGGTGCTGGAGGCACAATCCTTATCACGCGACCGCGTGCCCCACGCGGCCGCGTCATCATCTTCTGAAGCACACTCACGCGATCGCGTGCCCCACGCGATCGCGTCACCCCAATTTTGGCAAATAAATTAATTTGAACAGAGAGTTGTGCTGGCGCGAGGCTGCACTCGTGCCAGCAGCGCAACACGGGTCACGCGACCGCGTGACTGACGCGATCGCGTCGTCTTACCTGACGCTCACCCACGTGAACGCGTGCCTTCCACGGCCGCGTCGCATGCGCCGCACAGCTCACCCTAAAATTGCCACATATCTTATCTTTCTCTCCTCCAAATCCTAATTTTTCTTTTCCTTTCTTATTTACTTCCTCTTCCCTTCTTTCCCTTCTCATTCTTCTTTTTCTTTTTATTTTATTTTTATTTATTTGCATATTTCATTCATTACATTTTAATTTTGCGCACATTTTTATTTTTCCATTGGTGTTAAAAAAAATTTTTTATTCAACTGTCGATTCTTTTCTTTAATTTATTTTGGTAACTTGTTTTACACTATGGGATGATATTAATTGTATGCCAATGCCAATCTTTTATGATACTTGCACTCCATTTGCATTGACATGAGCTTGTATTGATACTTCCACTACACACACTCCTCCCCTATGTTACAAATTTTATACCACTGGTATGCCATGGCTTCTATTGTTTTCTCACGTACATGCTGAAGCTTCCATGTAAATGAGACCATTATCGTTTGGCATTACCCAACCCATATTTCATTTATTTTCTATCTTTATTTTTAGGTTACTCTTCTTTCCTTTTTCTTTCAGGATGGCCACCAGGAAGGAAACGGAAAGAAGTTTACATGGGGAGACAAACAAGTCCATCTGCAAAATCTTGAAGAATAGCATCAGTTGGAACAACCCGCCCACCTGCACATCTCAGCATGCACCGAGGACGGTGCAATCTTTAAGTGTGGGGAGGTCGATACCGATCTCCATGGGTTAGTACTTTCTTGTCTCAAACACCAATGTTTAAATTTTCTTTGTAGATTAGTTGTTGCATTTGCATATTTGTTTGATCTTTGCATATTTTACCACTTGGTTAAAGTAATATTTTCTTTTTCAAGAAACCTTTTAGAGCATTTCACTAATTTGAATAAAATTTAATATTACACTTGCCTGAAGAAATATTATTTTGGAACATGGTTTAAAGCTTGAACACACAAAACCAGTGAGATTTTGAGCCTATTTGATTGGTTGCATTTTATCAACCAATATTTTATTTTTGGTGTGTGTTTTTCTCTCTAAAATTGTGATCTTTGTCTTGCTTGATTCTATATTTCCATTGTTTAATGTATGCATACACTTATATGATTGAGGCCTTGTTTCACTGAGCTTACATACCCATATGGCCTTAACCTTTTCATTATCTATTGCAAACCAATTTTGAGCCTATTTTACCCCTTCGATCTTTATTTTAGCACATCATTAACTCTAAGCGAAAAATAATAATGTCCTTAATTGAATCCTTGGTTAGCTTAGACTAGTGAGAATGCTTATGAATTAAGTGTGGGGAAGAGTGGGTTTGGAAACATCTGGTTTGAGAATTGAGTATGTTAGAATTTTCTGAAAATGTGAAAAAAATGTTTAGGACATGTTCATGCATTCAATAAATTAATCATATGCATTAAAATATATATATATATAAGAGCAAATAAGAAAAAGGGGACAAAATGCCCCAAAGTAAGTAGTGAAGGCAATGCATATGTATTGTACTTAAAATTAGAATGCATGAATATGTGGAAAACATGGTTAATGGATGGCAAGATGTTGTATTATGATTACATGGATTGTTTAAGTTAGGTGGGAAAGTTTCAGTTAATTAAGGATTCAAATTTTAGTCCACTTGGCCAAATACAATCCTACCTTGACCCTAACCCCATTACAACCCTTAAAAGACCTCTTGATTTGTGTATTGGTGCATTAAATTTTTGTTGATTGTTAGATGAAGAGCAAGCTATAGAAAGCAAGATTAGTAGAGAATTGAGAGAATTGACCCTAGACACTTGAAAGTTAGAATGATATACACTACCAAGGGTTCAGTGCTCAATTCTATGTTCCCTGCTTTCATGAGCTATCTTCTTCTTGCAAGTTATTTGTATTGTATTTTGTGATTTGAATTAGTGAAATCCAGTTCATATTTGTCTTGAAGAACTTATTTATTTTTAACCAAGTAGGTAGAAACATTTTGCATTTAGTTGCATTTAAATTAGGTTGCACTGCATGACATTCCATTACTTTAACCTTAATTATTTACCTTGCATTTAGCATGAGGACATGCTAGTGTTTAAGTGTGGGGAGGTTGATAAACCCATATTTCATGAGTTCTTTTGTGCTTAATTTGAGTGATTTATATAATCCTTCACCTACTTATTCACATTAATTGCATGGTTTTACTTTCCCTTCCTTATTATGTCGTATTGTGAAAAACATGTTTCCTAAGCTTTAAAAATTAATTATTTTAATTACCTTTATTTCCATTCGATGCCGTGATTAGTGTGTTGAGTAGTTTCAGATTTCCTAAGGCAGAATGACTTAGAGGATGGAAAAGGAAACATACAAAAATGGAAGGAGAAAGTAAAACGGAGCTTTAGGGAAACTGGTGTTCACGCGATCGCATGGAAGACGTGATCAAGTGCCAGAAGCGAAGATTCAACGATGTGGCCGCATGACTAACGCGATCGCGTGGCAAGGAAAAGCTCCGAATGACGCGACCGCGTGACCCACGCGGACGCGTGACAGAGGCCACGCACCAAAAAATTACAGAACACGCCCTAGCGAGTTCTAAAGCCCTTTTTGGCCCAAATCCAAGTCCAGAAAGCATAGACCAGAGGTTATGAAGTGAGGGAATGCATCCATTCAGAGAGAGCTCGCCAATTTCTAGTTTTCAATGAATTAGGTTTAGTTGAGAGAGAGATCCTCTCTCTCTCTTCGGATTTAGGACTTCTTCTTGTTTTGGGAGTAACTCTGGATCCAGGTTTAAATGTTCTTTTATTTTAGTTCTACAATTATTTATTCCAACATTTGAATTGATTATTATAATTTGATTTATGAATTATTCCATGTCACAGATTGTTATTTGAGTTAATGATAATTGAGGTATTTTCAGTTTATGATTGTTCTCTTTGATTTAAGTTACCATTGCTTCCCATCTAAGGATATTTTTATTATCTCAGCAATTTTACTTTTTCCCCTTTTGGTTCTGATTAAGAATTTAGTAACTCAACAGTTATTGAACTCAACGTAATTAATAATCATTATCTTGCTAATTGAGCTGCACCTAAATAATCCCAACCTTTTATTAGGAAATAATTGGGATTCATAGGTCAATTTAATTAGTCCCTTGACTTTCCTTGCTCTGGTAAAGGTTGACCAAGTGGAGTTTAGATTCAACTTTTATTATAGTTGAGAGAGATAACTAAGTTAGATCTCTAAATTCCCTTATCTTGCCAAAAGTTGTTTTACAGTTATTTATTTATTTTTAATTGCCATTTACTTTACTTGTCATTTAAATCACTTGCTTCTCACCTTCTAAACCCCGAATTCACAACCTTTATAGCCAATAATAAGAACATACTTCCTCGCAGTTCCTTGAGAAGACGACCCGAGGTTTGAATACTCGGTTAACAATTTCTGAAGGGGTTTGTTACTTGTGACACCCAAAACGTTTGTATGAAAGGACTTTTGAAGGTTTAGAAACTATACTTGCAATGAGGATTTATCCGCAATTTTCTAGACCACGCAAAAGCCCTCTCATCAGAGATGCCAATTCAAGCCTTGTTTGAGCTTGAACCATCGACGGCGTCTATAAGGGAAATGCTTCACAACATGATTTCCCTGTGGCATTGGAGATGCGACTTCTATCCAAGAATGATGAGCACAATTTTGAGTCCCTGGAGGTGCATCTCAATGGAGTTGGAGACGCCACAATATGGAGGGAGGAATGGCATTGGAGATGCCACTTTGTTGCACAATCTTGGCCTCCAGGGAATGGCGTTGGAGATGCCACATTTGATAAGGCATAATGGAATTGGAGATGCCACTAATAGTGAAGAAAGATGGCGTCTAAGGTGCCACATTGAAGGCCCCTGGAGTGTGAAGATTGTTGGCATTGGAGATGCCACTTCCCATGGCATTGGAGATGCCACTTTCATCTTCAAATAGAGGCTCTAGAGTGTGATGATTGTTGGTATTGGAGACGCCAAGTCCCATGGCGTTGGAGATGCTACTTTCATCTTCAAATGGAGGCCCTAGAGTGTGATGATTGTTGCCATTGGAGACACCATATGAGGGCGTTGGAGGCGCCATATGAGGGTGTTAGAGACGCCATATAAAAAGATTCTCACAGTTGGCTTTACTACTGACTCAACTCACCATAGAGGAGGTATCATTCATCTAAATAAATGAGTGTGAAGAAAGTTTTAGGATCTTGAAGGAAAAGATGATGATGGCACCAGTGTTAGTGTTGCCAAACCCTTATGAACCTTTTAAGGTTTACTTTGATGCTTCGCTGAATGGCTTAGGATCCGTATTAATACAAAATAAGAATGTGGTAGCCTACGCCTTGAGACAACTCAGACTGCATGAGCAGAATTATCCAACTCATGGCCTAAAGTTGAATGCTATAGTGTTTCCCCTCAAAATTTGGAGACATCATCTAGATAGAGTTAAGCATGAAATTTTCTCTTATCACAAAAGTTTGAAGTACATTTTTTATCAGAAGGTGCTCAATAGGGACAACAGGGATGGATGGAATTCTCAAAGGATTATAACGTTAAGCTGAGCTACCGTCCCAGAAAGACAAATATGGTTGCAGATGCCTTGAACAGGAAGAATGCAAGCCTATCGTGGATGTATATTAAAAAAGAGTAATTAAGAGCAACATTTGAAGGATTCATGCTAAGACTAAAAGAGACTTTGCAGGGAGTTTGTTTATCTTAGATGTAGCTGACACATGACTTCAAGGTAACTATTAAGTAGGCACAGACACAATAACCAGGGATGACCCATATTCTTCTATTATATATTAGCAAGGAAATTTTGGGAGAAGTACGATGCAATAACGAAGGACTATGGTGATATAAGGGCAAGATATGTGTACCAAAAGACGATAATCTGTGACAAGAGATACTAAAGAAAGCACATCATGACTGATTTTTTATCCACATGGGTATCACCAAGACATACCAAGACTTGAGTCAGATGTTCTGGCAGTCTGATATAAAAAAAGACATAGCCATCTTTGTATTGAAGTGCCTCACTTGTCAAAAGGTCAAGATTGAGCACTGATGAGTGGATAATTTATACGCTTTTTGGCATTATTTTTAGGTAGTTTTTAGTAGGATCTAGCTACTTTTGGGGATGTTTTTATTAGTTTTTATGCTAAATTCACATTTCTAGACTTTACTATGAGTTTGTGTGTTTTTCTATGATTTCAGGTATTTTCAGGCTGAAATTGAGGGATCTGAGCAAAACTCTGATAAGAAGGCTAACAAAGGACTATTGATGTTGTTGGATTCTGACCTTCCTGCACTCAAAATGGATTTTCTGGAGCTACTAAACTCCAAATGGTGCGCTCTCAACGGCGTTAGAAAGTAGACATCCAGAGCTTTCCAGCAATATTTAATAGTTCATACTTTATTCAAGATTATATGACACAAACTGGTGCTCAACGCCAGTTCCATGCTGCATTCTGGAGTCAAACGCCAGAAACACGTCACAAACCAGAGTTAAACGCCAAAAACACGTTACAACTTGCCGTTTAACTCCAAAAGAAGCCTCTGCACGTGTAAAGCTCAAACTCAGCCCAAGCACATACCAAGTGGGCCCCAGAAGTGGATTTCTGCATCAATTACTTATTTCTGTAAACCCTAGTAGATAGTCTAGTATAAATAGGACATTTTACTATTGTATTAGACATCTTTGGATTATTTTTGGATTACCTTATGATCCTTTGATCATGTTTATGGGGGCTGGCCATTCGGCCATGCCTGGACCATCACTTATGTATTTTCAATGGTGGAGTTTCTACACACCATAGATTAAGCGTGTGGAGCTCTGCTGTACCTCGAGTTTTAATGCAATTACTACTATTTTCTATTCAATTCAGCTTATTCTTATTCTAAGATATTCGTTGCACTTCAACATGATGAATGTGATGATGCGTGACACTCATCATCATTCTCACTTATGAACGCGTGACTGATAACCACTTCTGTTCTACCTCAGAACGAGCAAGTATCTCTTGGATTCCTTAATCAGAATCTTCGTGGTATACGGAAATTCTAAACCTTGTCTGTGGTATTCTGAGTAGGATTCAAGGATTGAATGGCTGTGACGAGCTTCAAACTCGCGATTGTTGGGCGTGATGACAAATGCAAAAGAATCAATGGATTCTATTCCGACATGATCGAGAACCGACAGATGATTAGCCGTGCTGTGACAAGAGCATTTGGACCTTTTTCACTGAGAGAATGGGAAGTAGCCATTGACAACGGTGATGCCCTACATACAGCTTGCCATGGAAAGAAGTATGAAGGATTGAAAGTAAGAAAGTAGTATGTTGCAGAGATTTAATAGGGACAAAGCATCTCTGATGAGCGGATATTTTATACGCTTTTTGGGGGTAATTTTATGTAGATTTTAGTATGTTTTAATTAGTTTTTAGTAGAATATCATTATTTTTTAGGAAAAAATGATATTTCTAGACTTTACTATGAGTTTGTGTATTTTTCTATGATTTCAGGTATTTTCTGACTGAAATTGAGGGAGCTGAGCAAAAGTCTGATTTAGGCTGAAAAAGGACTGCTGATGCTGTTGGATCCTGACCTCCCTGCACTCGGAATAAATTTTCTAGAGCTACAGAAGTCCAATTGACGCACTCTCAATGGTGTTGGAAAGTAGACATCCAGGGCTTTTCAGCAATATATAATAGTCCATACTTTGCGCAAAGATAGATGACGTAAACTGGCGTTCAACGCCAGTTCCATGTTGCAGTCTGGCGTCCAGCGCCAGAAACATGTTACAAGTTGGAGTTCAACGCCCAAAACACGTTACAACTTGGCGTTCAACTCCAGAAACAGCCCAAGCACGTGAGAGGCTTAAGTCTCAGCCCCAGCACACACCAAGTGGGCCTCAGAAGTGGATTTCTGCACCAATTATCTTAGTTTACTCATATTCTGTAAACCTAGGTTACTAGTTTACTATTTAAACAACTTTTAGAGACTTATTTTGTACCTCATGACATTTTGAGATCTGAACTACATACTCTTTGACGGCATGAGTCTCTAAACTCCATTGTTGGGGGTGAGGAGCTCTGCAGCGTCTCGATGAATTAATGCAATTACTTATATTTTTCCATTCACATATGCGTGTTCCTATCTAAGATGTTCATTCGCGCTTAATTATGGAGAAGGTGATGATCCATGACACTCATCACCTTCCTCAACCTATGAACGTGTGTCTGATAACCACCTCTGTTCTACATCAGATTGAATGAATATCTCTTAGATTCATTAATCATAATCTTCGTGGTATAAGCCGAAGTGATGGCGGCATTCATAAGAATCCGGAAAGTCTAACCTTGTCTGTGGTATTCCGAGTAGGATTCCGGGATTGAATGATTGTGACGAGCTTCAAACTCCTGAAGGCTGGCGTTAGTGACAGACGTAAAAGAATCATTGGATTCTATTCCAACCTGATTGAGAACCGATAGATGATTAGCCGTGCTGTGACAGAGCATCTGGACCATTTTCACTGAGAGGATGGGAAGTAACCATTGGCAACGGTGACACCCTACATAGAGCTTGCCATGGAAGGAACTTTGCAATTATGTTATTGAGTTGAATATTATATTGCAGGGATTCAGAGGACAAAGCATCTCCAAAACCCCAACATATTCTCCATTACTGCATTACAAGTAATTAATTCACACTCTTTTATTTTTCTAATAATTCAAACTGATAATTTTAATTGAAATCCTGACTAAGAATAATAAAATAAACATAGCTTGCTTCAAACTAATAATCTCCGTGGGATCGACCCTTACTCACGTAAGGTATTACTTGGATGACCCAGTACACTTGCTGGTTAGTTGTGCGGATTACAAAAGTATGATTGCAATTTTGTGCACCAAGTTTTTGGCGCCGTTGCCGGGGATTATTCGAGTTTGAACAACTAAAGGTTTATTTTGTTGCTTAGATTAGGAATAATTTATTTTTGTTGTTATAGAGTCATTAAATTCTGAGTCCTTTATTCCCTTTTCAAAAATTTTTCAAAAATATTATTTTTCTTTATCAATTTCTAATTTTTTTTCGTGAGTTTATTGTCTTGTTCTAAGTTTGGTGTCAATTACATGTTCTTGTTCTTCCTTGATCTTCAAAATGTTCTTGTCAATTTCTCTTGTTTGATCTTTTGTTTGTTTTGTTTTGTGTATTTTTCGTGTTTTTATGGTGCAATTTCAAATTATTAGTTTTCAAAAATAAATCTTTTTTATATACAATATTAAAACACGTTACATTTGTAAATCAGTTGGCTAGAGCGTTGGGTTATGTTCTTGGCAATTGGGTATCTTCCCTTTTTAAAACCTTTTCCAAAAATTTTTTTTCTTTGATTAAATCTTATACCAAACTTTAAGTTTGGTGTTTTCTTGTTAATCTCTTTTTAATTTTCGAAAATTTCATTGTGGTTTTCTAAAAATTTTAAGTTTGGTGTTCTTTCTTTTGCTCTTGGTGTTCTTGTGAATCTTCAAAGTGTTCTTGAGTCTTCTTTGTGTTTTGATCTTAAAATTTTTAAGTTTGGTGTTCCTTGGTGTTTTCCCTCCAAAATTTTCAAAAACAAGAAGCATTAGATCTAAAAATTTTAAGTCTTGTGTCTTTTATGTGTTTTTCTCTTTCATCATAAAATTCAAAATTCAAAAAAATATCTTTTCTAACTATTTTTAAGCCATATTTTCGATTTTTTTTATAAAAATTCAGATTTCAATTTCAAAATTTTTCAAGTCTTATCCTTTTAAGATTTAAAAAAAATTTATATTTTCCTTCTTAAAATCTTTTCAACTCATAAATATCTTTTTCAAATCTTCAGAATATCTTTTTCAAAACAAATTTATCTTTTTCAAATACCTTTTCATATCTTTTCAATCTTCAATTACATCTGTTTCCTATCATATTTATCTTTTACAAATCATATCTTCTATCTTATCTTTTCTCAAAATTTTCGAAAATATCCTAACCAATTTCTCTCTCCTCATTTTTTTGAAAATCTTCATAAAATATTTTCAAATTTTTATTTTTATTTTTATTTTCATTTTTATTTCATTTTTTTATTTATTTTATTTTATTTTATTTTATTTTATTTTATTATTTCGAAAATATATATAAAATTTTTTTTAATAAAATAAATAATATCAACATCCATATCATCTCCCTTGCTCCATCATGGAACTAAGTGGAAATGAACAGTCCAGAAGGACTCTGGGGTCATATGCTAACCCCACTACTGCTTCATATGGGAGTAGTATCTGTATACCCTCTATCGGAGTCAGTAGCTTTGAGTTGAATCCTCAGCTCATTATCACGGTGCAGCAAAGTTGCCAGTATTCCGGTCTTCCACAGGAAGAACCTACAGAGTTTCTGGCACAATTTTTACAAATTGCTGACACAGTACATGATAAGGAAGTAGATCAGGATGTCTACAGATTATTATTGTTTCCATTTGCTGTAAAGGACCAAGCTAAGAGGTGGTTAAATAACCAAACTAAGGACAGCATAAAGACATGGAAACAGCTGTCAGAAAAATTCCTGAATCACTATTTTCCTCCAAAACAGATGACACAGCTAAGGCTAATCATCCAAGGCTTTAAACAAGGAGATAATGAATCCCTTTATGATGCCTGGGAGAGATACAGAGAGATGCTAAGAAAATGCCCCTCTGAAATGTTTTCAGAGTGGGTGCAATTAGACATCTTCTACTATGGGCTTACAGAAAAAGCTCAGATTTCTCTAGACCACTCAGCTGGTGGATCTATACACATGAGGAAGACAATAGAAGAAGTTCAAGAGCTCATTGATATATTTGCCAGAAATCAGCATCCGTACCTAAGCAGGGAATCTTCCATCAACAAAGAGGTTAAAACAGTAACTACTGAACTCAGTCCTGCAGATCAAGCTGCTGAATTCAATCAGCAATTAGATTTTCTAACAAAACAGTTAGCCGAATTCAAGGAGATACTACTAGAAACAAGAATGGCTAATATGAATATGGAAATACAGTTAAAGCAGACAGAACAGCACTTATCAAAACAAATAACAGAAGAATTCCAAGCAGTTCAATTAAGGAGTGGGAAAACATTAAATACCTCACTTCAAGGTAGCAGGAAGCCAAGAAATGAGCAAACCACCCAAAATCCATCTGAGGACAATCAGAGCCCCGAAAGGAATGACTCTGGCGCCCAAACGCCAGAAAATGGGGGGAAAGCTGGCGCTGAATGCCCAGACCATGCTCAGTCCTGGTGTTCAATGCCAGAAATAAGCAATGAATTGGCGTTGAACGCCCAAAGGAAGCACAGTTCTGGCGTTCAAACGCCAGAAACAGGTAAGGAGCTGGCGTCTAACGCCACTCCAGCTTCCACCCCTAGCATTCGAACGCCAGTGGGAGATCAGACACATACAAGTGCTGATAACAAGCCCTCTAAAAAGGCTTCTCAGCCCACACCTGTAGGCAATAAACCTACAGCAACTAAGGTTGAGGAATATAAAGCCAAAATGCCTTATCCTCAGAAACTCTGCCAAGCGAAACAGGATAAGCAATTTGCCCACTTTGTAGACTATCTCAGGACTCTTGAAATAAAGATTCCATTTGCAGAGGCACTTGAGCAAATACCCTCTTATGCAAAGTTCATGAAAGAGATCTTAAGTCATAAGAAGGATTGGAGGGAAACTGAGAAAGTTTACCTCCCTGAAGAATGCAGTGCAGTCATTCTGAAAAGCTTACCTGAGAAGCTTAAATATCCGGGAAGCTTTATGATACCATGCACATTAGAAGGTACTTGTACCAAGCAAGCTCTATGTGATCTTGGGGCAAGTATTAATCTAATACCTGCAGCTACTATCAGAAAGCTTGGGTTGACTCATGAAGTTAAACCAACTCGGATATGTCTCCAACTTGCTGATGGCTCCATTAAATACCCATCAGGCATGATTGAAGACATGATTGTCAAGGTTGGGCCATTTGCCTTTCCCACTGACTTTGTGGTGCTGGAAATGGAGGAGCACAAGAGTGCAACCCTCATTCTAGGAAGACCTTTCCTAGCAACTGGCTGAACCCTCATTGATGTTCAAAAAGGGGAAGTAACCCTGAGAGTCAATGAGGATGAGTTCAAGTTGAATGTTGTCAAAGCCATGCAGCATCCAGACACCCAAAATGACTGCATGAGCATTGATATTATTGACTCTCTGGTAAAAGAGGTCAATATGGCTGAGAGTCTCGAATCAGAGCTAGAGGATATCTTTATAGATGTTCAGCCTGATCTGGAGGAACTAAAGAGAATAGTAGAACCTTTGAAAATCCCTCAGGAAAAGGAGAAACCTCCCAAACTCGAGCTCAAACCATTACCACCATCCCTGAAATATGCATTTTTGGGAGAAGGTGACACCTTTCCTGTAATCATAAGCTCTACCTTAGAGCCACAGGAAGAGGAAGCACTAATTCATGTGCTAAGGACACACAAGACAGCTCTTGGGTGGTCCATCAGTGATCTCAAGGGCATTAGCCCAGCCAGATGCATGCACAAGATCTTACTGGAGGGTGACGCCAAGCCAGTGGTTCAACCACAAAGGCGGCTGAATCCAGCCATGAAGGAGGTGGTGCAGAAAGAGGTCACTAAGTTACTAGAGGCTGGGATTATTTATCCTATTTCTGATAGCCCCTGGGTAAGCCCTGTCTAAGTCGTCCCTAAGAAAGGTGGCATGACAGTGGTTCATAATGAAAAAAATGAACTGGTTCCTACAAGAACAGTTACAGGGTGGCGTATGTGTATTGATTATAGAAGGCTCAATACAGCTACGAAAAAGGATCATTTTCCTTTACCATTCATAGACCAGATGCTAGAAAGACTAGCAGGTCATGAATACTACTGCTTCCTGGATGGATATTCAGGTTATAATCAAATTACAGTAGATCCAAAAGATCAAGAGAAAACGGCATTCACATGTCCATCCGGAGTATTTGCATATAAAAGGATGCCATTTGGCTTGTGCAATGCACCTGCAACCTTTCAAAGGTGTATGCTCTCAATTTTCTCTGATATGGTGGAAAAATTTCTGGAAGTCTTCATGGATGACTTTTCAGTATTTAGAAACTCATTCAGCTCCTGTCTTGACCATCTAGGACTTGTTCTAAAGAGATTCCAAGAGACCACCCTAGTTTTAAACTGGGAGAAATGTCACTTTATGGTGACTGAAGGAATTGTCCTTGGGCACAAAATCTTGAACAGTGGAATAGAGGTGGATCAAGCTAAGGTAGATGTAATTGAAAAATTACCACCACCAGCCAATGTTAAGGCAATCAGAAGCTTTCTGGGGCATGTAGGATTCTATAGGAGGTTTATAAAGGATTTTTCAAAAATTGCCAAACCTCTAAGTAATCTGCTAGCTGCTGACACGCCATTTATCTTTGATAAGGAGTGTCTGCAGGCGTTTGAGACTCTGAAAGCTAAGCTGGTCACAGCACCAGTCATCTCTATACCAGACTGGACATTACCATTTGAATTAATGTGTGATGCCAGTGACCATGCAATTGGTGCAGTGTTGGGATAGAGACATGACAAGCTTCTGCACGTCATTTACTATGGCAGTCGTGTTTTAAATGACGCATAGAAGAATTACACAACCACAGAAAAAGAGCTGCTTGCAGTGGTTTACGCTATTGACAAGTTTAGATCCTATTTAGTAGGATCAAAAGTGATTGTGTACACTGATCATGCTGCTCTTAAATATCTACTCACAAAGCAGGATTCAAAACCCAGACTTATCAGATGGGTGTTGCTTCTGCAAGAGTTTGATATAGAAATAAGAGACAGAAAAGGGACAAAAAACAAGTAGCAGATCACCTGTCCCGAATAGAACCAGTAGAAGGGGCGTCCCTCCCTCTTACTGAGATCTCTGAAACCTTTCTGGATGAGCAACTCTTTGCCATCCAGGAAGTGCCATGGTTTGCAGACATTGCAAACTACAAGGCAGTAAGGTTCATACCCAAAGAGTACAGTAGGCAGCAATCAAAGAAGTTGATCACGGATGCAAAGTACTATCTTTGGGATGAACCATATCTCTTCAAGAGATGTGCAGACGGAGTAATCTGTAGATGTGTGCCTAAAGAAGAAGCGCAGAGGATCCTATGGCACTGCCATGGATCACAGTATGGAGGACATTTTGGAAGTGAGCGAACAAACACAAGAGTCCTCCAATGTGGCTTCTACTGGCCTACTCTCTATAAAGATTCCCGAGTGTTTGTGCTTAATTGCGATAGTTGCCAAAGATCTGGCAATCTGCCTCACAGTTATGCCATGCCTCAACAAGGGATCTTGGAGATTGAGTTGTTTGATGTATGGGGTATTGACTTCATGGGACCTTTCCCACCATCACACTCAAACACTTATATTCTGGTGGCGGTGGATTATGTATCCAAATGGGTAGAAGCTATTGCTACACCCACTAATGACACTAAGACAGTGTTAAAATTCCTCCAGAAACACATTTTCAGCAGATTTGGCACCCCTAGAGTACTAATCAGTGATGGGGGCACTCATTTCTGCAATAAACAGCTCTATTCTGCTTTGGTTCGTTATGGAGTTAGCCACAGGGTGGCCACTCCATATCACCCACAGACTAATGGGCAAGCTGAAGTCTCAAATAGAGAACTCAAAAGAATCCTGGAACAGACTGTAATTAACCGTAGAAGGGATTGGGCAAGAAGCTTGGATGATGCTCTGTGGGCATACAGAACAGCATTCAAGACCCCTATAGGGACCTCTCCATACCAACTTGTGTATGGAAAGGCATGTCACTTGCCAGTGGAACTGGAACATAAGGCCTACTGGGCAACCAAATTCCTGAACCTTGATGCCAAGTTAGCTGGAGAAAAACGATTGCTCCAGTTAAATGAGCTAAAGGAATTTAGACTCAATGCTTTCGAGAATGAAAAAATATACAAAGAGAAAGCAAAAAGATGGCATGATAAGAAATTGTCATCCAGAGTCTTTGAGCCAAGGCAGAAAGTTATGCTATTTAATTCTAGGCTCAGATTATTCCCCGGGAAATTGAAGTCCCGGTGGAGAAGTCCATATGTGATTACAAGCGTGTCACCATATGGATACGTAGAGCTTCAGGATAATGATTCTAATAAAAAGTTCATTGTTAATGGACAGAGAGTCAAACATTATCTTGAAGGCAATTTTGAGCAAGAATGCTCAAAACTGAGGCTTGATTAAAGCTCAGTAATAGTCCAGCTAATGACAATAAAGAAGCGCTTGTTGGGAGGCAACCCAGCCATTTACAAAGTATTTGTTAATTAATTGATTTTTTTTTACAGGTATATGTCAGGTATCTTCAAGGTAAAATAGCAATTGCTTGAATTCACAAAGTTACAAGGGAATTTGGAAGCTCACTGGCATGAAAAAAAAAATAGTAAGAAACATTTTGGGCGTTGAACGCCCAAAAGAAGCACCCACTGGGCGTTCAACGCCAGTGAGGGTAGCCATCTGGGCGTTAAACGCCAGAAAGGAGCATCTTCTGGACGTTGAATTCCAGAAAGAAGCACCTTCTGGGCGTTTAACACCAAATTGACAGCGTCCTGGGAGTTCAGAAAAACGCCCAGTAACAAAGGACTTCCCGGCGTTCAACGCCAGAAAGAAGCAACAGCTGGGCGTTGAACGCCCAGGAGAAGCAGCAATTGGGCGTTAAACGCCCAAAACATGTAGCGTTTGGGCGTTTAACGCTAGGATTGTGGGGAGGAGGTAATTTCGTTTTCAATTCAAATTTTTTCCAATTTTCATGTTTCAATTCATGATTTCTTGCATAAACATGTTACACACTCTCATCTTTCAACTTCAATTTCAAAATTTTTTTAATCCTAAACATTTTTCTTGATTTTTCTTTAATTTCTTTTCAAAACTTTTTCAAAACTCATCTATCTTTTTGAACTCTTTTCAAATCTTTTTAATTTCTTATCATATCTTTTTCAACTCAAAATATCTTTTGAATTTCGAATTTGCCTCTCCTACTATTCCTCTCCTTTCCTTTCTTTTGCTTGAGGACAAGCAAACCTCTAAGTTTGGTGTGATTCGCCATGATCACTGAGCTAAAACTCATCAAGATCATGGCACCTAAGGGAATAGGAAGAGCAAGGATGTGACTTAAAGAAACTGAAGCGTCAGAAATTATCTCTTGAAGGACCAAGCACCCCACAGACTAGAGAAACATCCACTTCCCAAAATAAAGGTCGTTGAGTTCTAATCTTTGCCTTAACTCTGTGATAACTGTTCTTATTAGGAATTTACCTTAGAAGTTATATATTAGTAGTAGTAATTAGTATCTCTACTTTGATTTTAATTAAGTTATAATTTATTTTTCTCATCATCATCAAACATGAATAAGATAGTAGATTTTTAGAATAAAGAGGCAATATTTTTTTTTTCAAGTTCTTAATAAGAAAAATTCTAATTATTTATATGTGGTGGCAATACTTTTTGTCTTCTGAATGAATGCTTGAACAGTGCATATTTTTTATCTTGTTGTTTATGAATGTTAAAATTGTTGGCTCTTGAAAGAATGATCAAAAAGAGAAATGTTATTGGTGATCTGAAAAATCAAAAAAATTGATTCTTGAAGTAAGAAAAAGCAGTGAAAAAGCAAAAGCTTGTGCAAAAAAATAAATAAAAATAAAATAAAATAGAAAGAAAAAGAAAAAGCAAGCAGAAAAAGCCAATAGCCCTTAAAACTAAAAGGCAGTGGTAAAAAGGATCCAAGGCTTTGAGCATCAATGGATAGGAGGGCCCAAGGAAATAAATCCAGGCCTAAGCGGCTAAATCAAGCTGTCCCTAACCATGTGCTTGTGGCATGCAGGTCTAAGCGAAAAGCTTGAGACTGAGTGGTTAAAGTCGTGATCCAAAGCAAAAAGAGTGTGCTTAAGAGCTCTGGACACCTCTAACTAGGGACTTTAGCAAAGCTGAGTCACAATCTGAAAAGGTTCACCCAGTCATGTGTCTGTGGCATTTATGTATCCGGTGGTAATACTGGAAAACAAAATGCTTAGGGTCACGGCCAAGACTCATAAAAGTAGCTGTGTTCAAGAATCAACATGCTAAACTAGGAGAATCAATCACACTATCTAAATTCTAAGTTCCTATGGATGCCAACCATTCTGAATTTCAAAGGATAAAGTGAGATGCCGAAACTGTTCAGAGACAAAAAGCTACTAGTCCCGCTCATCTAATTAGAATCTAGGCTTCACTTAAAACTCTGAGATATTATTGCTTCTTGACTTCTTTTTTTCCTCTTTTATTTATCTAGTTGCTTGGGGGTAAGCAACGGTTTAAGTTTGGTGTTGTGATGAGCGGATATTTTATACGCTTTTTGGGGGTAATTTCATGTAGATTTTAGTATGTTTTAATTAGTTTTTAGTAGAATATCATTAGTTTTTAGGCAAAAATCATATTTATGGACTTTACTATGAGTTTGTGTATTTTTCGGTGATTTCAGGTATTTTCTGACTGAAATTGAGGGAGCTGAGAAAAAATCTGACTTAGGCTGAAAAAGGACTACTGATGCTGTTGGATCCTGACCTCCCTGCACTCGGAATGGATTTTCTGGAGCTACAAGAGTTCCATTGACGCGCTCTCAATTGGGTTGGAAAGTAGACATCCAGGGCTTTCCAGCAATATATAATATTCCATACTTTGCGCAAAGATAGACGACGTAACCTGGCGTTCAATGCCAGTTCCATGTTGCAGTCTGGCGTCCAGCGCCAGAAACAGGTTACAAGTTGGAGTTCAACGCCCAAAACACGTTACAACCTGGTGTTCAACTCCAGAAACAGCCCAAGCACGTGAGAGGCTTAAGTCTCAGCCCCAGCACACACCAAGTGGGCCCCAGAAGTGGATTTCTGCACCAATTATCTTAGTTTACTCATATTCTGTAAACCTAGGTTACTAGTTTACTATTTAAACAACTTTTAGAGACTTATTTTGTACCTCATGACATTTTGAGATCTGAACTACATACTCTTTGATGGCATGAGTCTCTAAACTCCATTGTTGGGGGTGAGGAGCTCTGCAGCGTCTCGATGAATTAATGCAATTACTTATATTTTTCCATTCACATATGCGTGTTCCTATCTAAGATGTTCATTCGCGCTTAATTATGGAGAAGGTGATGATCCGTGACACTCATCACCTTCCTCAACCCATGAACATGTGTCTGACAACCACCTCCGTTCTTCATCAGATTGAATGAATATCTCTTAGATTCCTTAATCAGAATCTTCATGGTATAAGCCGGAGTGATGGCGGCATTCATGAGAATCCGAAAAGTCTAACCTTGTCTGTGGTATTCCGAGTAGGATTCCGGGATTGAATGACTGTGACGAGCTTCAAACTCCTAAAGGCTGGGCGTTAGTGATAGACGCAAAAGAATCATTGGATTCTATTCCAACCTGATTGAGAACCGACAGATGATTAGCCGTGCTGTGACAGAGCATCTGGACCATTTTCACTGAGAGGATGGGAAGTAGCCATTGACAACGGTGACACCCTACATAGAGCTTGCCATGGAAGGAACTTTTCAATTATGTTATTGAGTTGAATATTATATTGCAGGGATTCAGAGGACAAAGCATCTCCAAAACCCCAACATATTCTCCATTACTGCATTACAAGTAATTAATTCATGCTCTTTTATTTTTCTAATAATTCAAACTGATAATTTTAATTGAAATCCTGACTAAGAATAATAAAATAAACATAGCTTTCTTCAAACCAATAATCTCCGTGGGATCAACCCTTACTCACGTAAGGTATTACTTGGACGACCCAGTGCACTTGCTGGTTAGTTGTGCGGATTGCAAAAGTGTGATTGCAATTTCGTGCACTAATCTCCAAACACTTATCTGAAATTCCCGCCAATGATTTACATAAGTAACTCTTTCTTTATTTTATGCTTTATTTATTATTAATTTTGAAACCTTTATAACCATTTGAATCCGCCTAACTGAGATTTACAAGATGACCATAGCTTGCTTCATACCAACAATCTCTGTAGGATCGACCTTTACTCACGTAAGGTATTACTTGGACGACCCAGTGCACTTGCAGGTTAGTTGTGTGGAGTTGTGACAAAGTGTGATTCACGTTTGAGAGCACCAAGTTATTGGAGCCATTGTTGATGATCACAATTTCGTGCACCAAGTTTTTGGCGCCGTTGCCGGGGATTGTTTGAGTTTGGACAACTGACGGTTCATCTTGTTGCTCAGATTAGGTAATTTTCTTTTTGTTTTATTTTCAAAAAATTTTCAAAAATCTTTCAAAAAAATTTTTCTTCTGCTTTCGAAAAAATTATTCTAAATTTTTAAGAATGAGTTCTAGTGTTTCCTAAAGCATGTTGAAGCTTGGCTGGCTGAAAATTCATATGTAACATAATTGGATTGAGACTTCTCCTTATCAGTATATGAAGTTGGATGAAGTATCAGTTGTTGTATGTCTGATTTATATGCTAAAGCTTGGCTGGCCATTGGCCATGTCTAGTGTTTTGGATAGAAGCTTTCACAAAAAGCTTGGCTGGCTATTAAGCCTTGTCTAATTCCTGGACCGGAGCTTTAGACTAACATTGCAAAGATTCCTGAAATTCTTATTAAAAATTTTGAATTTCTTATTTTCTTTTTCCTATATGTTTTCAAAAAAAATACAAAAAAATCAATAAAATAAAAAAACCAAAAATATTTTGTGTTTCTTGTTTGAGTCTTGTGCCATGTTTTAAGTTTGGTGTCAATTGCAGGTTTCTCTTTTTCTTGCAATTTTTTAAAATTCATGCATGGTGTTCTTCATGATCTTCAAGTTGTTTTTGGTAAGTCTTCTTGTTTGATCTTGATATTTTCTTGTTTTGTGTTTTTTTGTTGTTTTCCATATGCATTTTTGCATTCATAGTGTCTAAGCATTAAAAATTTCTAAGTTGGTGTCTTGCATGTTTTTCTTTTCTTGAAAATTTTCAAAAATAAGTCTTGATGTTCATCTTGATCTTCAAAGTGTTTTTGGTGTTCATCATTGACATTCATAGTGTTCTTGCATGCATCATGTGTTTTGATCCAAAATTTTCATGTTTTGGGTCATTTTTGTATTTTTCTCTCTCATCATTAAAAATTCAAAAAATAAAAAATATATATTTTCCTTATTTTTCTCATAAATTTCGAAAATTTGAGTTGACTTAGTCAAAAAAAATTTTAAAAACTTAGCTATTGCTTATAAGTCAAGTCAAATTTTCAATTTTTAAAATCCTATCTTTTCAAAATCTTTTTCAAAAATCAAATCTTTTTTCATTTTTTTTATTGTTTTTGAACATTTTTAAAATTTATTTTCAAAATCTTTTTCTTATCTTTATTTCAAAATTTCGAAAACTTTACTAACAATTAATGTGATTGATTCAAAAATTTGAAGTTTGTTACTTTCTTGTTAAGAAAGGTTCAATCTTTAAATTCTAGAATCATATCTTTTAGTTTCTTGTTAGTCAAGTAATCAATTTTAAATTTTGAAATTAAATCTTTTTCAAAATATCATTTTCAATCATATCTTTTAAAAATATCTTTTTTTTTTTCAAATCATATCTTTTTCAAAATCAATTTCAAAATATCTTTTCTAACTTCTTATCTTTTTAAAATTGATTTTTAAATCTTTTTCAACTAACTAATTGACTTTTTGTTTGTTTCTTATCTTTTTCAAAACCACCTAACTACTTTCCTCTCTCTAATTTTCGAAAATTACCTCCCTCTTTTTCAAAATTCTTTTAATTAACTAATTGTTTCAAATTTTAATTTTAATTTTATTTCTTCCTTTAATTTTCGAAAATCACTAACCTTTTTTCAAAATTACTTTTTTTCGAAAACTTCTCTCTCTCTTCTTCTTCTTTTATTTAATTATTTAATTACTAACACTCTTTTCTTCATCTCAAGAATTCGAACCTATCTTCCCCCTTGTGTTTGGATTCTTAACTCTTTTCTTTCTTCTATTCCTTTCTTCTTCTACTAACATAAAAGAATCTCTATACTATGACATAGAGGATTCCTCTTCCTTTTCTGTTCTCTTCTTTTTCATATGAGCAGGAACAAGGAAAAAGGCATTCTTGTTGAAGTTGATCCTGAACCTGAAAAGACTATGAAGAAGAAACTGAGAGAAGCTAAAATACAACAATCTAGAGACAACCTTACTGAAATTTTCGAACAAGAAAAGGATATGGCAGCTGAACCCAACAATAATAATGCAAGGAGGATGCTTGATGACTATACTACACCTACTTCCAAATTTGATGGAAGAAGCATGCCAATCCCTACCATTGGAGCAAACAATTTTGAGCTGAAACCTCAGCTAGTTGCTCTAATGCAACAGAACTGCAAGTTCTATGGACTTTTATCAGAGGATCCCTATCAGTTTTTAACTGAATTCTTACAAATCTGTGAGACTGTTAAGACTAATGGAGTAGATCCTGAAGTCTACAGGCTCATGCTTTTCCCTTTTGCTGTAAGAGACAGAGCTAGAACATGGTTGGATTCACAACTTAAAGATAGCCTGGACTCTTGGGATAAGCTGGTCATGGCCTTCTTGGCTAAGTTCTTTCCTCCTCAAAAGCTAAGCAAGCTTAGAGTGGATGTTCAGACCTTCAAACAAAAAAATGGTGAATCCCTCTCTGAAGCTTGGGAAAGATACAAACAGATGACCAAAAGGTGTCCTTCTGACATGCTTTCAGAGTGGACCATTTTGGATATATTCTATTATGGTCTATCTGAGTTCTCTAAGATGTCACTGGACCATTCTGCAGGTGGATCCATTCACCTAAAGAAAATGCCTGCAGAAGCTCAAGAACTCATTGACATGGTTGCAAATAACCAGTTCATGTACACTTCTGAGAGGAATTCCGTGAATAATGGGACGCCTTAGAGGAAGAGAGTTCTTGAAATTGATGCTCTGAATGCCATATTGACTCAGAACAAAATATTGACTCAGCAAGTCAACATGATTTTTCAAAGTCTGAATGGATGGCAAAATGCATCCAATAGTACTAAAGAGACATCTTCTGAAGAAGAAGCTTATGATCCTGAGAACCCTACAATGGCAGAGGTAAATTACATGGGTGAACCTTATGGAAACACCTATAATTCCTCATGGAGAAATCATCCAAATTTCTCATGGAAGGATCAACAAAAGCCTCAACAAGGCTTTAATAATGCTGGAAGAAACAAGCTCAGCAATAGCAAGCCTTTTCCATTATCTTCTCAGCAACAGATAGAGAATCCTGAGCAGAGCACTTCTAGCTTAGCAAATATAGTCTCTGATCTATCCAAGGCCATTTTAAGTTTCATGAGTGAAACAAGGTCCTCCATCAGAAATCTGGAGGCACAAGTGGGCCAGCTGAGTAAGAAAATCACTGAAACTCCTCTTAGTACTCTCCCAAGCAATACTGAAGAGAATCCAAAAAGAGAGTGCAAGGCCATTGACATAATCAACATGGCCGAACCTAGAGAGGAAGGAGAGGACATGAATCCCAATGAGGAAGACCTCATGGGACGTATCTCAAGCAAGAAGGAGTTCCCTATTGAGGTCCCAAAGGAATTTGAAGGTCATATGGAGACTATAGAGATCCCATTAAACCTCCTTCTGCCATTCATGAGCTCTGAAGACTATTCTTCCTCTAAAGAGGATGAAGATGTAACTGGAGAGCAAGTTGCCCAATATCTAAGAGCCATCATAAAACTGAATGCCAAGTTGTTTGGTAACGAGACTTGGGAAGGTGAACTTCCCTTGCTCATTAGTGAACTAGATACATAGGTTCAGCAAACGTTACCTCAAAAGAAACAAGATCCTGGTAAATTCTTAATACCCTGTACCATAGGCACCATGACCATTGAGAAGGCTCTGTGTGACCTAGGGTCAAGCATAAATCTTATGCCACTCTCTGTAATGGAGAAGCTGGGGATCATTGAGGTACAACCTGCCACATTCTCATTAGAGATGGCAGACAGATCACAAAGACAAGCTTATGGATTAGTAGAGGACATGTTAGTGAAGGTTAAATGCCTCTACATCCCTGCTGATTTTATAATCTTAGACACTAGGAAGGAGGAAGATGAATGCATCATCCTTGGAAGACCCTTCCTAGCCACAACAGGAGCTGTGATTGATGTTGACAGAGGAGAGCTAGTCCTTCAATTGAATGGGGACTACCTTGTGTTTAAAGCTCAAGGATATTCCTCTACAACCATGGAGAGGAAGCATGAAAAGCTTCTCTCAATACAGAGTCAAACAGAGCCCCCATAATCAAACTCTAAGTTTGTTGTTGGGAGGCCACAACCAAACTCTAAGTTTGGTGTTGAATCCCCACATCCAAACTCTAAGTTTGGTGTTGGGAGTCCACAACATTGACTCGATCACCTGTGAGGCTCCATGAGAGCCCATTGTCAAGCTATTGACATTAAAGAAGCGCTTATTGGGAGGCAACCCAATTTTTATTCAGCTAATTTTATTTTTATTTTATTGTTCTTTTATGTTTTATTAGGTTCATGATCATGTGGAGTCACAAAACAAATACTAAAATTAAAAACAGAATCACAAATAGCAGAAGAAAAAGCACACCCTGGAGGAAGAGCCTACTGGCGTTTAAACGCCAGTAAGGAGCATCTTTCTGGCGTTCAACCCCAGAACAGAGCGTCTTTCTGGCGTTGAACGCCAGAAACAAGCAGCATTCTGGCGTTCAAATGCCAGGATTACACCCTGAGGAAATCTGGCGTTCAACACCAGAAGCAAGCATGGAACTGGCGTTCAAAGCCAGAAACATGCTACAGACTGGCGCTGAACTCCCAAAACAAGCATAGAACTAGTGTTTAACACCAGAAACAAGCATCAATCTGGTGTTAAACGCTAGGATTGCATGCAGAGGGCGTTTTACACGCCTCATTGGTGCAGGGATGATAAATCTTTGACACCTCAGGATCTGTAGACCCTACAGGATCACCTTAGGATCTGTAGACCCCACAAGATCCCTACCTACCTCAACTTACCTTCTCCCTTCTTTCACACAATCCAATAACACTCTTCCCAAAACACCCTTCACTAATCACCTCAATCTCTCTCTTCCCATCACCTCTTTACCACTCACATCCATCCATTATTCCCCATAAACCCCACCTACCCTCAAATTCAAAATCTCTTTCCCACCTAAATCCACCCTAAATGACCGAACCCACTACCCTCTCCCTTCACTATATAAACCCCTCCATCCTTCTTCTTTTTCACACAACACAACCCTCTCTTCTCCCCCTTGGCTGAATATACACCTCTCTCCCTCTCCTCCATATATTCTTCTTCTTCTTCTATTCTTTCTTCTTTTTCTCGAGGGCGAGTAACATTCTAAGTTTGGTGTGGTAAAAGCATAGCTTTTTTGTTTTTCCATAACCATTTATGGCACCTAAGGCCAGAGAAACCTCAAGAAAGAGGAAAGGAAAGGCAATTGCTTCCTCCTTTGAGTCATGGGAGATGGAGAGATTCATCTCAAGGGTCCATAGCTCAGTAGTAGAGCATTTGACTGCACATCAAGAGAGCCCACTCATGGACCTCAACAAGAGCATGAGGAATTCCCTCATCAAGAAATCCCTGAGATACCTCAGGGGATACATTTTTCTCCAAACAATTATTGGGAGCAACTAAGGATAGGAGCACTAAAATTACTAGGGATCAAGCAAAAAAGCCAAGGAAGAGACATAGAGGAGCTCAAAAGCACCATTGGTTATTCAAGAGGAAGACGCCACCCATACTAAGGTGGACTCATTCCTTAACTTCCTTGTTCTTATCTATGTTTTTCGATTTTTATGCTATAAGTTTGTCTATGTTTGTGTCTCTACTACATGATCATTAGTATTTAGTAACTATGTCTTAAGGCTATGAATAACTCCATGAATTCTTCACCTCTCTTAAATGAAAAAATGTTTCTAATACAAAAGAACAAGAAGTACATGAGTTTCGAATTCATCCTTGAATTTAATTTAATTATATTCATGTGGTGACAATACTTTTTGTTTTTTGAATGAATGCTTGAATAGTGCATATTTTTTTATCTTGTTGTTTATAAATGTTAAAATTGTTGGCTCTTGAAAGAATGATGAAAAAGAGAAATGTTGTTAATGATCTGAAAAATCATAAAATTGATTCTTGAAGCAAGAAAAAGCAGTGAAGAACACAGGCTTGCGAAAAAAAGAAAAAAGTGGCAAAAAAATATAAAAGAAAAAGAAAAAGCAAGCA
Source organism: Arachis hypogaea (assembly GCF_003086295.3). Taxonomy (NCBI): domain Eukaryota; kingdom Viridiplantae; phylum Streptophyta; class Magnoliopsida; order Fabales; family Fabaceae; genus Arachis; species Arachis hypogaea. The sequence goes on from NC_092039.1 coordinate 40,549,140, forward strand.
GAAAAAGCTAATAGCCCTTAAAACCAAAAGGCAAGGGTAAAAAGGATCCAAGACTTTGAGAATCAGTGGATAGGAGGGCCCAAGGAAATAAAATCCAGGCCTAAGCGGCTAAATCAAGCTGTCCCTAACCATGTGCTTGTGGCATGCAGGTCCAAGTGAAAAGCTTGAGACTGAGTGGTTAAAGTCGTTATCCAAAGCAAAAAGAGTGTGCTTAAGAGCTCTGGACACCTCTAACTGGGGACTTTAGCAAAGCTGAGTCACAATCTGAAAAGGTTCACCCAGTCCTGTGTCTGTGGCATTTATGTATCCGGTGGTAATACTGGAAAACAAAGTGCTTAGGGCCACGGCCAAGACTCATAAAAGTAGTTGTGTTCAAGAATCAACATACTTAACTTGGAGAATCAATTAACACTATCTTAACTCTGAGTTCCTATAGAAACCAATCATTCTGAACTTCAAAGGAAAAAGTGAGATGCCAAAACTATTCAGAAGCAAAAAGCTACAAGTGCCGCTCATCTAATTAGAACTAATATTCATTGATATTTCGGGATTTATAGTATATTCTCTTCTTTTTATCCGATTTGATTTTCAGTTGATTGGGGACAAGCAACAATTTAAGTTTGGTGTTGTGATGAGCGGATAATTTATACGCTTTTTGGCATTGTTTTTAGGTAGTTTTTAGTAGGATCTAGCTAATTTTGGGGATATTTTAATTAATTTTTATGCTAAATTCATATTTCTGGACTTTACTATGAGTTTGTGTGTTTTTCTGTGATTTCAGGTATTTTCTGGCTGAAATTGAGGGATCTGAGCAAAACTCTGAAAAGAAGGCTGACAAAGGACTGCTGATGCTGTTGGATTCTAACTTTTCTGCACTCAAAATTGATTTTCTGGAGCTACAGTACTCCAAATGGCACGCTCTTAATGGCGTTGGAAAGTAGACATCCAGAGATTTCCAGCAATATATAATAGTCCATACTTTTTTCAAGATTATACGACGCAAACTAGCGCTCAACGCTAGTTCCATGCTGTATTCTGGAGTCAAACGCCAGAAACACGTCACAAACCAGAGTTAAACGCCAAAAACACGTTACAACTTGGCATTTAACTCCAAAAGAAGCCTCTGCATGTGTAACGCTCAAGCTCAGCCCAAGCACACACCAAGTGGGCCCCGGAAGTGGATTTTTGCATCAATTACTTATTTCTGTAAACCCTAGTAGCTAGTCTAGTATAAATAGGATATTTTACTATTGTATTAGACATCTTTGGATTATTTTTGGATTACCTTATGATCCTTTGATCATGTTTATGGGGGCTGGCCATTCGGCCATGCCTGGACCATCACTTATGTATTTTCAATGGTGGAGTTTCTACACACCATAGATTAAGGGTGTCGAGCTCTGCTGTACCTCGAGTTTTAATGCAATTTCTACTATTTTCTATTCAATTCAGCTTATTCTTGTTCTAAGATATTCGTTGCACTTCAACATGATGAATGTGATGATCCGTGACATTCATCATCATTCTCACTTATGAACGCGTGACTGATAACCACTTCCGTTCTACCTTAGACCGAGCGAGTATCCCTTGGATTCCTTAATCAGAGTCTTCGTGGTATAAGCTCGAATTATTGGCGGCCACTCTTGAGGATCCGGAAAGTCTAAACCTTGTCTATGGTATTCCGAGTAGGATTCAGGGATTGAATGGTTGTGACGAGCTTCAAACTCGTGATTGTTGGGCGTGATGACAAACGCAAAAGAATCAATGGATTCTATTCCGCCATGATCGAGAACCGACAGATGATTAGTCGTGCTGTGACAAGAGCATTTGGACCTTTTTCACTGAGAGAATGGGAAGTTCAACCTCCCCACACTTAAAAATTAGCATGTCCTCATGCTAAACTCAAGGAGAGCAAATAAATGAGTAGGGAAAGGCAAGACTTATGCAATGCAACCTATGAATGTGAATGCAACTACATGCAAAGATGATTCTACCTACTTGGTGAAAAAGTAAATAAATCTTTCAAGAACAAATATGAATCAAATTCCACTAATTCAAATCATACCGTGAAAACAAGTAAACTTGTAAGAAGATGGCTCATAAAAGCAGGGAACATAGAATCAAACATTGAATCCTCACTGGTAGTGTATATCACTCTAGTCTCTCAAGTGTCTTGGGTCAATCACTCTACTCTTCCCTAGTCATGCTTTCTAAACTTTGTTCTTCATCTAACCAATCAACAAATATTTAGCATATCAATGCAAACATCATGAGGTCTTTTAGGGTTGTGATGGGGCTGAGGTAAAGGTAAGGATATATGTATGGCCAAGTGAGCTTTATAAAGTGAATCCTTGATTAGTCTAAAATCTCACCTAACATACACATATAAATTAAAATGCTTTACCTAGCTACCCAAATTTTTTCCACTTTTGTTTTACATGCTCATGTATCAAACTTATTTTTGAATTTTGTCCCATGTGCATTGATTCTTTTTATTTTGCATTTGGGGTATATATTTTTTTCTTTTTGTATCCCCTTATTTAATTAAATTTTTTTTATTTATTTTTTTCAATGCACATAGTATATATATATATATATTTGATTTTACATGAGTATGCTTCCCAAACCTTGAAATAACTTATTCAATTTAATTCTATACTTTTTCCTATCATCCCATGTTTCCATAAAATTCTCCGCACTTAAATTATACACAATTTCTATCTTAAGCTAACCAAAGATTCACTTGGGATTTTTAATTTGTTTTTCTTCTTAAGGCTAGTAATGTGATTATAGAACAAGAGGGGATTAAAAGCTCAAGGGGCTAACAAAGGTGATGTAAAAAGGTAGGCTTATTTAGGATAAGTGAGTTAATAATCAAGTATGGCCTCAATCATATGCAAGCATGTAAATACACTAAATATTGGACATATAGAATGGAACAAAGAAAAGATTGCAATTCTAGAGGAGAAAACACACAAGAATAAATATTATGGTTAAATAATGTAACCATACAATTAAGCTCAAATCTCACAGGTTGTGTGTTCTTTGGCTCAAAAACCATGTTCCAAATACAACTTCAAACAAATTTAACACATAAAAAATTTTAATTTTTAATTTAAATTAGTGAAATATTATAAATAAAGTCTTGAAAAGAAATTATTACTTCAACCAAGTAGTAACTAAATGTATAAAATCAAACAAACATGCAATCAAATATGCAAATGCAATAATGAATAAACAAAGAAAATAAAACAATGGTGTTGAAAAGAAGAAAATAGCTAACCCATGGAGATCGGTATCGACCTCCCCACACTTAAAGATTGCACCGTCCTCGGTGCATGCTAAGATGTGCAGGTGGACGGGTTGTTCCAACTGATGCATCTCTCCAAAGATTGTGCAGATGGACTTGTCTTGTCTCCCCATGTAAACGTCTTCCGGTTCCCCTCCGGGTGGCCATCCTGAAAGAAAAAGGGAAGAAAAGTAACCCAGAAATAAAGATAAGAAAATAAATAAAGTATGAATGGGTTAATGCCAAATGATAAGGGTCTCATTTACATGGAAGCTTCAACATGTACACGAGAAAACAATAGAAGCCATGGCATGCCAGTGGTACAAAATGTACAACAATGGGGAAGAAAGTGGGTAATGAAAGACAATGTAAGTTCATGTCAATGCAAAAGGAATACAGGTATCATAAAAGATTGGCATTGACAGAAAAATAGCATCACCCAACATTGTAAAACAAGTCACTAAAAATTATACCAGAAAAGATGCAACAGTTAAATAAGAAAATCAACACCAAAGGAAAAAATAATAAATTTAGAAAAGAAAAGAAAAATATGCACTAAATTAAAATGCAATGAATGAAATATGCAAATAAATAAAATGAAAGATAAGAAGAATGAGAAGGGAAAGAAGTGAGTAAGAAAGGAGGGAGGGAAAAATTAGGATTGGGGAAGAAAAGATAAGATATTTGGCAAATTAGGATAAGCTGTGCGGCGCAAGTGACGAGGACGCGTGGGGCACGCGGTCGCGTGACTTGCGTTTGAAGTTAATCGACGCGGTCGCGTCGGTCACGCGGTTGTGTGACACTTTTTATGCTACTGGCGCGAGGGCAGCCTCGCGCTCGCACAACACTCTGTTCATAATCTTATTTTGCCAAATTTTGGGTAACGCGATCGCGTGGTCGTCGCGATCGTGTGAGTGGCCAATATGGAGATATGATGCGGACGCATGAGCCATGCGTCCGCGTGGCAAGGTTGTGCTTTCAGCACCAGTCCAGCACCACTCCAGCATAACTTTTGGCTATGCACCCTTTTCACGTCGATTTTCATGGCACGCGGCCACGTGGTTGACGTGGTCGCGTGGGAGGCCAAAGTTCCCACATGACGCGGTCGCGTGAGCGACGCGGTAGCGTGGGGTCAAATTATGCTAAAGGCGCGCCTCCAGCCACGCTCTCGCGTGACTCTCTGTTCAATTCTTTTCTACCCAACGCACTAGCGACGCGGGCGCGTCGCGTGCATGTTTTCCCCTTTTTTTCATGCAGGTATGCAACTATGTAGTATACAATGCGAATGAATAATATTCAGGTTCAATTAAAAAGGAAATAAAAATAAATAACACGAAATAAAACTGAAAAAGAAACGACCATACCATGGTGGGTTGTCTCCCACCTAGCACTTTTGGTTAAAGTCCTTAAGTTGGACATTGGATGAGCTTCCTGTTATGGCGGCTTATATTTAAATTCATCCTAAAATCTCCACCAATGCTTGGAATGCCAATAGCCTCCAGGGTCCCAAACTAGGCATGTAAAGCTTCTGAGCAGCTTCAAACAGATTCTCAGGCTCCCGGGGTGATGAATGTCAGCATAGAATCTATGATCCCAAGCTTTGCTTTTAAATCCGCCTCCGTCTTGATCTACATGTTTCCATCCGAGTGGTTGAAAAAGTAGATTCTCACCACGGTGACCAAACATTCTCCGTGATCCATTCAATTGAGCATGATACGAATCCTTGCACTTCGAGTTGAAGCATGGAACCTTATTGAACCTTGTGCACCAGCTCTGAGTACGAGCTATTTCCCTCTTACTCTTAAAGCTGCAGAGAGCTCTAAGCTGGCCATCTGTTTCAAGCAAACCATATTCAAGTGGAAGATTGAAGATAAAAGGCAAGGATTTTACCCACTTGTAGTTTGTGTTGGGCGGTAATGGACTTGGGATAGGTGTTTCCAGTGGTTCTGTAAGTTCTACTCCCTTATAATCTTCTGTGAATTCTTCCATTTCTTTGCAAATTTCTTCCACTTCAACCATATCTTGATCAGAGTCTTCAATTTCTCCCTCATCATCGCTCAAGTCATATATTGGAGGTTGAGAAAAATCTACCTCAGCATCATCTTCATATTCACTCAGGGAAGATTCTTCTGTCTCAAAGAAATCACTTGCGGATGTAAGTTCGTCACTAAGAGAACAGGACTCGTCATCATCATCATCAAGGAAACCTGCGTCCTGGATTATTCCGTCCAGTTCTTCATAAGATATTTGCATTGGAGGCGGTGCAAAATCCTCCTCAGCGTCAATTGTAGCATCCTCGACGGAGTCTTCCATGACTCTGTGTTCCGATGGAGGTTTAACATCTCCTAAATCTTCAACCAACTCTTCCTCTTTTATAATGACAGCATTCTCTACTTGTTCTAGTACGAAGTTATGCTCTAGGCTATCCACTGGAGCTTCTCGTGTCTTTTCCACAACACATTCTTCATTAGATTCTCCACATGAAACCATGGGAGTCTGTTGAGTGTCCAAACGTCTGGAAGATAATTGATTTATTGCTTGCTCCAGTTGATGAAGGGTTGCATTAAATTGTTTTATTGATTCTTCGAGGCGAACCTATGATTCTGGCTTTGATGGATATGGGCATGGTGTATGGGGGAGTGGTGGTTCTTGGGAGTAATTGGATTGGTGTTGGGGTGGATAAGGATCGTACGGTGGCGAATGGTAAAAAAGAGCTTGTGAGTATAGTGGATTGAGGTTGTGTTGAAAGGATGGTCTCTGAGCATAGGGTGGGGCTTGTTGGTAGCTACAAGGGGGTCCACCAAATCTATCAGTTGGGCATACATTGTAAAATGGTCCTTGTCCATGATATCTAGGAGGATGTTGTTGCCTAAAGGGGTGATCAGATCCTTGTGGCTCCATCCATCTTTGATTGCTTAGACCTTGATGCATAGTCCTGTTATAGCTTTCATTCCTTGAAACAAAATTAGAATCAAACTCAAAGCGAGAGGGGTGAGAATTCATAATAGATATCAGAAATAAGAGGGAAAAGAGAAAACAAATAAACAAGTAAAAGAAAAATATTTTTTTTGAAAAATATTTACAATAACCAATAATAAGGCACACGTTTGCAATTCCCCGGCAACAGCGCCATTTTAAAGAACTGAAGATTGATGGTTTAGAAGTTATAGTAAACTCTCGTTATAAGTATAGTTACTAAACCAAGCAATCAACCTTTCTTACAAATGTTTTGGTTGTCACAAGTAACAAACCCCTAAATAAATTGATAACCGAAGTATTTAAACCTCGGGTCGTCTTCTCAAGGAATTGCAGGGAGGTATGACTTATTATTGGCTATGAAAAAGGTAAAATTTTGGGGGTTTTGAGAATGAGGAACAAGTATGATAAATGATAAGCGAAATAAATAAATAACTATAAAATAAACTCTTTGCAAGATATGAAAATTTGGAAATCCTATCCTAGTTACTCCTATAAGAATGGAAGTTAATCCCACTTAGTTAACCTTTGCATAAGCAAGGGACAGTCCAGTGAACCAATTGGTTAGATTTCCCAAGTCCTAGCCAACTTCTAAGGGAAGGCTAGAGTTAGTGGAATTCCAATTAATTAGCCAACATAACAATCACTCATGAATAGTTGATAACTCAAGAGCTTCCCGTTAATCAATTAAAGCCAATAATATAAAAAGCTAAATAAGAATCTTAGATCTGAAATACCTCAAAATCATGAATTAATAAAAGTATCAAAAGTAACATGGGCAATTGTAGCCAAATAAAGAAGTTAAGTTAAACATAGGAATCCATAAACTAAATTGAGGAAATAAATAAAAGGAACATTGAACCTGATATGAAGATGAAATAATCCTGAAGTGAAAAGAAATCCTAATCCTAAAATAAATTCTAATCCTAATCCTAATCCTAAGAGAGAGAGAGAGGAGAGAACCTCTCTCTCTAAAAACTACATCTAAAACTAAAATTATGAATTATGAAAAGCCTGATGAGTCTCTGCATGTTCCCTGACTTTAATCTGTGTTTTTGGGCCAAAAACTGGGTTGAAATCCGGCCCAGAATCTCTGCCAGCGACTTTTGTAATTCTGCAGATCACGCACGTCACGCGGACGCGTCATTCACGCGAACGCGTCATTCGGCGTTTTTCTTTTCCATGCGGGCGCGTCGTCCATGCCTCCGCGTCACTTCTGCTTTTCCAATCCGCGCGTCCGCGTCACTCATGCGGCCGCGTCACTGCGAATTCCTTTCTTCTGCGCGGTCGCGTCGCTGACGCGTACGCGTCACTTCTCGCTGGTCATCTCCTCAATTTCTTGTGTTCCTTTCATTTTTGCAAGCTTCCTTCCCAATCTCTCACTCATTCATGCCCTATAAAGCCTGAAACACTTAACACACAGATCAAGGCATCGAATGGTAATAAGAGAAGATTAAGATTAGCTAAATTAAGACCAAAGAAGCATGTTTTCAATCATGTAATAATTTTAGGAAGGAAATAATAATGCATGCTAATTATATGAATAAGTGGGTAAAGACCATGATAAAACCACACAATTAAACACATTGTAAACCATAAAATAGTGGTTTATCAATGCTCTACATACAGTTTGCCAAGGAAAGGAGTATGAAGGATTGAAAGTAAGAGAGCAGTATGTTGCAGTGATTCAACAGGGACAAAGCATCTCCATACACTTATCTAAAATTCTCACCAATGATTTACATAAGTAACTCTATCTTTATTTTATGCTTTATTTATTATTAATTTTGAAACCTTTATAACCATTTGAATCCGCCTAACTGAGATTTACAAGATGACCATAGCTTGCTTCATACCAACAATCTCCGTGGGATCGACCCTTACTCACGTAAGGTATTACTTGGACGACCCAGTGCACTTGCTGGTTAGTTGTGTAGAGTTGTGACAAAGTGTGATTCACGTTTGAGAGCACCAAGTTCTTGGAGCCATTGTTGATGATCACAATTTCGTGTACCAAGCACCAGAAGCCAACAGGGACTTTTCAACCTCTATAGGTACCACAATAGAAGTGGAAAATGGTCACCATAGATTTTCATCTCTAGATTGCCAAGAACCACATCAGTGTTTGATGCCATCTTAGTAATTATGGATAGATTAAATAAATTTGTCCACGTTTTATCGATTCAGATGGAATACTCCCTGGAAAAACTAGCACAACTTTATATTCAGGAAATAGTTAGGTTACATGGTGTATTTGTATCATCTAGTATTATGTCTGATAGAGACGTAAGATTCCCTTCGGAGTTTTGTAGAGCATTTCAGAAAGCATTCAGAACCAACCTACACATGAGCACAGCTTATCACCCTCAGACTGATGCCAGTCGGAATGAACTATTCAGACCTTGAAAGATATGCTAAGAGCTTGCGTACTAGACCAGAAGGGAAGCTAGAATAGATATCTGCCACTTGTAGAGTTTGCCTACAATAATAATTTTCATGCAAGTATTGGAATTGCACCGTATAAAGCACTTTATGGGCGCAAGTGCCGATCTCTGCTGTGTTGGTATGAGGAAAAAATCCCGTATTTTAGAGCAAGAATTAGTTCAGGAGATGACCGAGCAGATCAAATGGATCTCTGAAAGGATTTTAACGACCTAGAGTCGATAGAAGAGAATGCTGATAAGAGAAGGAAACCTTTAGAATTTAGTGAGGTTGACCATTTTTTTTCTTAAGGTTACACCAACCACTGGAGTATGTCGTAGTCTTAGGACTAGGAAACTAAGCCCTAGGTATGTGGGTCCTTTTAAGATTCTTAAGAGAGTAGGTTCATTAGCTTACCAAATAGCTCTCCCCCCTTATCTATCCAATCTCCATGATGTATTTTATATCTCCCAGCTTAGAAAGTACAATCCTGATGAGAGTCATGTCCTAGAGCCTGAGATAGTACAGTTACAAGATGACTTGACATTCCAAGTACCACCCGTAATGATAATCAATTGGAATGTCAAACATCTTAAAGGAAAAGAAGTACCGTTGGTAAAGGTTGTTTGGGGACAAGCCATAATCGAAGAGCATACGTGGGAATTATATGCTACTATGAGGACAGACTTTCCATTACTATTCTTAAGTAACTAAATTTTGAGGGCAAAACTTTCTTTAAGGAGAGTAGAATGTAAGGACCCAATTTTTGATAAACTGAAAATTTTTTTTATTTTGTGACTTATTCCGCAAAACCCTGAACCACGACTCATCATGATTTAGTGAGGCGAGTCCAGCTCAAAAGAAAACGAAAATAAATATTCAATATGGCAATAAATCAATCAAATTTGATTTTACGAAGATAATGAATCCCTCTGATCAAATTTGACCTAAGAGACACCTGCTCATACCCATTTTGATATGCTTTTTCTCACTAGAGAATTTTTTAGATGGGATTTGATTTTAGTGACAATTTTGCACACACCATGGAAAAGTTACCACCCCGAAGACCGTGGAGTCAGTAATAAATGTAATTACCACCTTGATAAGGATTAATCTTAACATCTCTTTCTTGATTTATCCTTTCAAGAATAAATCTTAGTCGTTTATTATTTTACCACACAGTAAAATTTAATCCAAGGTAAACCTCAACCTAGTATTCCGCAAACACCTCCTATAGATTCCAAAATCTCTTTCTTCTCTCTCAAGTAACACGGTCCACTCTCTCCTAGAGTGATTGATTTCCATCTCTATTTTACCACTTCATAGTATTTTTAACTTCGAGTAATTAACTGTAGTTAATTGTGGATAAACATCACATAATGAGCCATGACTTGGCTCCTTGAATTCACGCTCCTCTCTCCTTATTTTTCAGCCATTGACCTCTAATTTTCAGCACTCTCTTATCACCATAATTGCATGTTTACTTTATCCTTTTATTTAAGCAAACATCTTAAACAAAAATTTGACAAATTTAGTAATAAGTGAGAGAAAAAGAATTGAGTTTTTAAGAGAGAAAAAGAGAGCATTTAGTCAAGTTCATACACTTTCCAGCAAGCATTCAAGGTGTTCTTCCATAGTTCTTAGTTATTTCTCCAAGGATTCAAGCCTTCCAAGAGCAATTCCTTGTCATTTCTTGGTTTTTCTTGTTCTCCCATACAAATTCCAGCAAAGGTAACCATCAATCTTTACGCTTTCTTTTTCGATTTTCAACCTAAAACTAAAGGGTTATATTGCTCTATTTTCATATTTAGAAAACCACAATTAAATGTTTCAAGGAGGCCGGTGCACGGAAATTAACTCCACACAACTAAACCAGCAAGTTCATTGGGTCGTCCAAGTAATACCTGAGGTGAGTCAGAGTCGATCCCACAGAGATTGTTATTTTGAACCAAGCTATGGACACCTTGTAGATCTTAGTCAGATGATTAGCAAAGATAGTTTGTTGAGATAAATGCATTAAACAGGAATAGGTATGAAATTACTTAATTTGAGGTAAACCAGTGATAAGAGAACGGTTGAGCCTTCGGAGATGCTTCATTCTTCTGGATCAACCTTTCCTACTGTCTTTCTCCAACTGTGAGTGATTCCTTCCATGGCAGGCTGTAAGTGATCAATGCCAGAATAATGGCCGCTAATCTTCCTCCTTCCGGCCTAACGCCTGATGGGTGGAAATTAGATTCCACACCAAAACTCACCGACAAGTGTACCAGGTCGCATCAAGTAGTAATAACTCACTTAGAGTGAGGTCGATCCCACAAGGATTGATGGATCAAGAAACTTTAGTGGGTGATTAGTTTAGTCAAGCTAACATTGATGAATTGGATGAAATTGAACCAACAGAAAGGAAATTGCAGTGAATTTAAACTGCAGAAAGTAAAATTGCAGAAACTTAAAGTGCAAGAAACTTAAATTGCTAAATCTAAATTACTGGGAATCTTAAATTGCTTGAAGAATAAAGGATTTGGAAATTGAGATTAAAAATAAAACTGGAATTGTAAAGTGTAGAGAAGTAGAAGATGAAGTAGATTCGCAGAAGACTTAAACAGAAATGGAAAATTGCTTGAAGAAGCAGAACAGAAAAAAAACTCAGCTCAGTTATGAAATCTACAAGAAAAATTTAAGATCTAAGAGGAGAAACGAGATTAGAAAACAAATCTAGATCTCAATTTCTCCCTTGATCAAACAGAGAATATATTGCAGAAGAAATGTAAATGAAAGCAGCACATGAAAATTAGATTCAATTCCTCAATCCTTAGAATTATGCAGCAGAAGAACAATGATGAATTTCAGATCAAGAATTGAAACAGAATTTCTTCAATCTAAATCCAAAACTCAAAACAGAAAGTAGAAGTTGCTGAAGCAAGAAAATAAAAACAGAAAACTAAACTCTAATTCAATTCTTAGAACAATTGAGAAGAGAGGTAAAAAATGATTCTCAAACTTAGAATCAATGAAGCTCTTCAATCTCAATTCAAATTCCAAGAACAGATAGCAGAAGTTATAGAATGAAATTGTAGAAAGAAGAACTCAGATCCAAATTCCAATTTCCAAATACAAAACCAAAATTAAAAGAGAGCTCTCTACATTACTACTCCTACTGCTCTCTATTAGAGCCAGCCTCCTCCTTAATAAAATAAAATTGATGTCTTTATATAGGCTTTACAAAAATGAAAATGAAATTAAAATTAAAAACAAATTACAATTAAAAGAAATTCCTATTCTAACTTGTTTTTGTGCTTTTGAGTGATGATGTGGGCTTTGCTTGCTTTGAATTTAAAGAGAGATGGATCTGGTTGGCCTTGGTTCAATTGGTTTAGAGGCATGGATCAAGGTTGTTTTTGGTTTGAATTGGGTTGGAGCTATGCTCTAGTGGAGTGCTCAGTTAAATTAGTGAACTGAGCACTCACTCCCTTGTCCCAGGCTCATGCCAAGCCTCACTTATAACGCTCAGTTAAGTTAATGAACTGAGCGCTACATATGCCTTGTGTGCGCTTCTTTTTTCTTCATTTGTTGGCCATGAAAAAGTGAAAACATTTAACGTAGCACTGCCTTGCTTGTCCCAGGCTCGAACCAAGCTTTCCTTCCTAGCGCTCAGTTAAGTGTTTTAACTTAGCGCTACAAGGGTGGGACTCCCCCTTCGAACCGTGGTCACCTCTTTTGGCCAATTTCCTTCATGAAGTAATGGCGCTCAGGGAAGTAAAGTAACTGAGCGCCCAATGCCTTTGGACAAGTTCCCCATTTGACTTCAATTGTTGGCAATTTCCTTGTTGCAATAGCGCTTAGCAAAGTGGCGCTCCCTTGTATGTGCCTGGTTCGATCCTTGACTCTACATTTCCTTGACATTGCGCCTTGCTTTTTTTCGTGAGGAGCCCGATAAAGTGAAAACAATGAACGGAGCACTCCTTTGATGAACGCTTGCCTTGAAGTAGCGCTTTGCATGCTCCCTTCTTGGGCGCTCCGTTTTGATTATGAACGCAGCGCTAGTGTTTATTGCTTTAAGCTTTCGTTCCATCCATTTTCAAATAATGATGCCAATGCATGCATGGTTCATGATGATATAATTAAATTAAATGCATGCTTTAATTTAACGCCTTGCCATTGATTAAATAATGCATTCATTTCCAATTAGAACTAATGATTTAATGCTTTATGCATGCATGGCCATGGCATTCATTTAATGAATTAAGCCAACGAAGCATGCATTCATTTAATGCATTCTTTCATTGGCTTTAATAATGCATGCATTTCATTCATTCTTCAATGCCAATGATGATATCAATTAATCAAATACATGCATGCTTTCATTAATGTCGTAAAGCTCATCTTAATTAAATGCATGCATGCATGATATTTCATGATAATAAGGCCAAGGCTTCATGGTTATGGACCACGCTTTTAAAAGCGTGGCCTAAGGTTCCAAAGTATATTCAAATTTCAAAGTGTGCCCCAAAATTCTTTTTTTTTTTCTCTTTTTGAGCTTAATTTGTGATTTTTTGCTTTTTTTTCCACTCATTTTCTACAAAATTTATAAAATCAAAAGATCAAGGAAATATATCATTTAAGCACAAAAGAATGCAATATTTAAGCACTAATCATCAATTTCTTGTATGAAAAAGCATAGAAAAACATGACATGATGACATGTCATCACAACTCCAAACTTAAACCTTGCTTGTCCCAAAGCAAGAAAAGAATCATGCAATAAAGATTGACAATCCAAGGTGCGAAGAATAGCAAGTTAATGTTTATGGTAGGCTAGTTTTCTATGCATGCTACAATCACAAAAGAAATATAAATGATTGATGCTTCTATCTGACTCATTTTATGAAATCTTTTCCTTATGTTTTTTTTCTTGAAACAAGCTTTTCATTTTCTTATTAGCTTCTCCTTTTGGGTGTTTTAGCCCATGAGTTGATAACAAAGCTACGACTCTAAATGCTTTGTCTTCAAGTATTACCACTTGATACATAAGCACCACAAGCATTTAATTAGAGGACTTCATTAAGCTCATTTGTTTATTTTCTTGACTCTCTAATCATTGATGCTCAGAGCCTTGAGCTTTGAGTGAGTGCTTTTTGCACTTTGAGCCTAACCTTGACTTCTAAGTGTTTTGTTTTCAAGCTTTTTGCTTGATACATAAACACCACAAGTACTTAACAACTTAATTGTCATTGGTACTCAGAGCCTTTAGCTTTCTCATTCTTTCCCTTTTTCTTTCTTGCCTTAACTTGCAATTGCTTCTTCAAGGTTTTCATGATTTCCAAAGATTTCATAAAATGTTCTAGATGAAAACTTCAATTAAATAAAATCCAATGCAATTGAGCAACAATTAATCATACTAGCCTTCCAATACTTGTATGCACATGTTAAGTTCTTCTTTAATTCCTTGTTTGTTTATGATCATGTTACTTTATTGCTTTTGAATTCACAAAACTCAAGTTGGTAGTCATAATATCACAGCAACATGTTGCAAATCAAAATTCAGGCTATGCTTATCCATACCACACATGTAAACAGGGAAGATAAAGACAATCATCCAATTTAAAGTGCTGAAAACAAATGAGAGGAAAAAGAACTTTACAACCTTGTAGTTCATCTTCTCTATTGTTGTTCTTTTCCTTCTATTCTTCCTTCTTCCCATACCAATACTCAGAATGCTTGCTCATCCTTAAGCAACAATTAGAACAATGGCTATGGGGCTAAGATGGATCATCAGTGTCTTACACAATGAAATGTCAGCAGTACATGTGTTTTAAACAAGCAAAATTAAGGATAACAATCAAGGCACAAAAGACAGAGACATTGAGATTGCAAAAATAAGAGGGTGTGCATGATACATTGCATAAAAGATAAGTGACATACCAAACTTAGTGTGACACTTTCACTTGGAATTGATGCAAGTATCTTGTAAGGATTGGAACCAAATTTTGTTGCATAGCAACACCAAACTTAGAACGCAATCCTATGTCCATTTTATTTGAACTAAGACTAAATAAAACTGTTATATGTTAAGTACAATCACCAAGCAAAGAATATTTCATGAATAAGGATCTCTTAGTGATGTATTGACAAAAACAGTTAATAAAAGAAAGCATTAAAAACAAGTAAATGACTAAAACAAAGAGAAAACTAAAATTGTCCAACTAAGAAGAAAAATAACACTGCAAAGGACATTATGATTATGCAGACAAGTGGTGTTGCTGAATGAATTGCATAGAAAATTAAGTGGCACACCAAACTTAGAATCTTAGTGTGACACTTCCATGTAAAATTAATGCAATCATCCAAAGGGATTGAAAACAAATTGTTGCAGGGCAATACCAAACTTAGAATGTAATCATATGCCAATTTATTGAAATTAAACAAAGCAAACAGAGAAAGTAAACAAAGCAAAGAAAAGAAATGTTACCTACGGTTGACATGTTCTTCACTTTCTTCCTCTTCTTCCAGTTTGTTAAGAGGAATGACTTCAAAAGGGGAGAAGATTCAGCTATTGTCCTTTGTCTTGGCCTCTCCTCAGTAACCTTCCTTTTGTAAGTGGCTTGATTGAGCTTGCTTACTGGATCAGGGATAGGATTGGTACTCTTGTTAGTTGCCTTCACTTCTTGGATATCAAGACTTGGTGGTTGTGTGATTGTTGGAGTTTTATCTTCATCAAAAGCCTTTTGAATTAGTTGTTCTATGAACCCTTCCTCTACGCACTTCTTTGCCTCAATTGAGTGTGACTTCTCTTGATTGTCTTCCTCACTTTTTTGTTCCTCCACTTCTTCTTTTGCACTCAACATTTGACTTAATAATTCTTTCATGGAAGAGGTTTGTTTATGAAAACAATGAACGGAGCGCTCCTTTGATGAACGCTTGCCTTGAAGTAGCGCTTTGCCTTGCTCCCTTCTTGGGCGCTCCATTTTGATTATGAACGTAGCGCTAGTATTTATTGATTTAAGCTTTCGTTCCATCCATTTTCAAATAATGATGCTAATGCATGCATGGTTCATGATGATATAATTAAATTAAATGCATGCTTTACTTTAACGCCTTGGCATTGATTAAATAATGCATTCATTTCCAATTAGCACTAATGATTAAATGCTTTATGCATGCATGGCCGTGGCATTCATTTAATGAATTAAGCCAACGAAGCATGCCTTCATTTAATGCATTCTTTCATTGGCTTCAATAATGCATGCATTTCATTCATTCTTCGATGCCAATGATGATATCAATTAATCAAATACATGCATGCTTTCACTAATGCCGTAAAGCTCATCTTAATTAAATGCATGCATGCATGATATTTCATGATAATAAGGCCAAGGCTTCATGGTTATGGCCATGCTTTTAAAAGCGTGGCCTAAGGTTTCAAAGCGTGCTCAAACTTTAAAGTGTGCCCTAAAATTCTTTTTTTTTTCTTTTTTTGAGCTTAATTTGTGCTTTTTTGCTTTTTTTTCCACTCATTTCCTACAAATTTATGAAATCAAAAGATCAAGGAAATATACCATTTAAGCACAAAAGAATGCAATATTTAAGCACTAATCATCAATTTCTTGTATGAAAAAGCATAGAAAAACATGACATGATGACATGTCATCAACGCCAGGTTTAGTGTGCGCCCAATCTGAATGAGGGTGAAGCTCCTGCAGTTAATCCCCTTGGTGATTCTACTCAAAACGCCATAGACAAGGTCAAATCTTCTGGATCAGAGAATGCTAAACTTGTGTCTCGAGAAGTCCCCAACGAAGTTGTGGATTAGTCGTCTAAGAGATGTATGATCAAGCTGGGGGTTCAATGATCTCCTATTACAGACTCACATTGAACCCATGTGAATGAAGATGAGTGTCACAGTTCATCCCATTCATAAGGTTAAAGAACGAAGATACATTCTTAGAAGGTTAGTGACTCATACTGTACATAATAGTGTTTGAAAATAATGGGGGAGGAAGAAGATCCTAAACATGGTTGATCTTCTCCTATATATACTAATCTAATAACTAAGGATTACAGAAATAAGATAAACTAAGTTGATAGTGCGAATTAAAATCCACTTCTGGGGCCCACTTGGTGAGTGTTTGGGCTGAGAAAAGAGTGTCTCCATGTGCTAAGACTCCTAGGGGCGATGAACGCTGGCTAGGAGTCCTCTTTTGGGCGTTGGACGCTGGCCCCTTGTGGGCGCTGGACGCCAGGACTAGGGCTGGTGGCTGGCATTGAATGCCAGTTTTAGGCCTTCATTTTGGAAACAAAGTATAGACTATTATATATTTCTGGAAAGCCCTATATGTTAGCTTTCTATAGTCGTTAAGAGCACATTATTTGGACTTTTGTAGCTCCAGAAAAGCCCCTTCGAGTGCACAGAGGTCAGATTCTAACAGCATCTGCAGTCCTTTCTCTACTTCTGAATCAGACTTCTGCTCAAGCTCCTCAATTTCAACCAGAAAATACCTGAAATCACCATAAAACACAAAACTCAAAGTAGAATCGAAAAATGTGAATTTTTCACAAAAACCTATGAAAACTTAATAAAACTTAAACAAAACATAATGAAAACTATATGAAAATAATGCCAAAAAGCGTATAAAATATCCGCTCATCAGAACACGAAACTTAATTTGTTGCTTGTCCTCAAGCAACCAAAAACAAAGTAGGATAAAAATAAATATAAGGATGAAATAATTTTAGAGTTCTCAATGAAGCTCAGTTTCAATTAGATGAGTGGGACTAGTAGTTTTTTGGTTCTGAATAGTTCTGGCATCTTACTTTCCATTAAAGCTTAGAATAGTTGGCATCTTTAGGAACTTAGAATCCAGATGATACTATTGATTCTCTTAGTTAAGTTCATTTTTATTCTTGAACTCAGCTTCTTTAGAGTCTTGGCCGTGACCCTAAGCACTTTGTTTTCAATATTACCACTGGATACATAAATGCCACAAACAATTTAACTGGGTGAACCCCCTAGGATTGTGACTCTGCTTTGCTAGAGTCCCCAGACAGTGGTGTCTAGAGTTCTCAAGCACACTCTTTGCTTTGGACCACAACTTTAACTGCTCAGTCTCAATTTTTTCACTTGACAACTTCACACCACAAGCATTTAGTTAGGGTAGCAACTCTTTTGAACTGCCTAGGCTAAAATATTTCTTCTTTTAGGTCCTCTTAACCATTGATGCTCAAAGCCTTGGATCCTTTTGCCCTTGCCTTTTGGTTTAAAGGGTAATTGGCTTTTTGCTCTTGCCTTCTGGTTTTAAGAGCTATTGGCTTTTTCTGCTTTTTATTTCTTTTTTGCTTGCTTTTTTTTTCGTATAAGCATATATATATATATATATTCTTTTATTGCTTTTTTTGCTGCTTTTTCTTGCTTCAAAAATCAATTTTTGGAATTTTCATATCATCAATAATATTTCACTTTTTTTTATCATTCTTTTTCAATTAAAATTGAACTATTCTTAATATATAACTTAAAATTCATGCATCTTCCTTTTTTTCAATTAAAAATTTTCTTTTAAGAAAGGTGAGAGATTCATGGAGTATTTCATAACTTTAAGACATAATGACAAATGATCATGCACTAGAAACAAACAATAGAACAAAATACATGGAAAACAGAAAAATAAACATAGGCAACAGGGGAGTAAAGGGAACCAATCCACCTTAGTGATGGCGGCCACTACTCCTTCTAGAGGATCCAATGGAGTGCTTGATTTCCTCTATGTCACGGCCCTGCCTTTGTTGTTCTTCCCTCATAACTCTTTGTTCTTCTCTCATGGCCCTTTGATCTTCTCTTATGTCATGGAGGATGGTGGAGTATTCTTGATGTTCCATCCTCAGTTGACCCATGCTGGAGCTTAATTCTCCTAGAGAACTGTGCAATTGGTCCCAATAGCCTTGGGGAGGAAAATGCATTCCTTGAGGCATCTCTGGGATTTCTTGTTGAGGCAGTTGCACAGGTTCTTGTGCATGCTCTCTTACATGCTCCATCCTTTTCTTAGTGATGGGTTTGTCCTCCTCAATAGGAATGTTGGTGCACGAAATTGTAAATCACACTTTTCACAATTCGTACCACTAACCAGCAAGTGCACTGGGTCGTCCAAGTAATACCTTATGTGAGTAAGGGTCGATCCCACAGAGATTGTTGGCTTGAAGCAAGCTATGGTTATCTTGTAATTCTTAGTCAGGATATCAATTATAATTATCAGTTGACTTGCAAATAAACAAGAGAGCATGGATTAAATAATACTTATTATGCAATAATGGAGAATACGTTGGAGTTTTGGAGATGCGTTGTCTTTTAAATCTCTGCTTTCCCTCTGTCTTCTTCTTCACGCATGCAAGGTTCCTCCTATGGAAAGCTATGTGTTAGTGGATCACTATTGTCAATGGGTACCATCCGTCCTCTCAGTGAAAATGGTCCAGGTGCGCTGTCACCGCACGGCTAATCATCTGTCGGTTCTCACTCATGCTGGAATAGAATCCATTGATCCTTTTGCGTCTATCACTACGCCCAATCCTTGTGAGTTTGAAGCTCGTCACAGTCATTCAATCCCTGAATCCTACTTGGAATACCACAGACAAGGTTTAGACTTTCCGAATTCTCACGAATGCTGCCAATGGATTCTAGCTTATACCACAAAGATTCTGATTAAAGAATCCAAGAGATGCTCATTCAATCGAAGGTAGAGCGGAGGTGGTTGTCAGGTATGCGTTCATAGATTGAGAATAATGATGAGTGTCACAGATCATCACATTCATCATATTGAAGTGCGAATGAATATCTTAGATAAAAACAAGCGTGTTTGAATGGAAAACAGAAATAATTGCATTAATTCATCGAGACGCTGCAGAGCTCCTCACCCCCAACAATGGAGTTTAGAAACTCATACCGTCAAAGAATACAAATTTCAGATCTAAAAATGTCATGAGGTACAGAATAAATCTCTAAAAGTTGTTTAAATACTAAACTAGTAACCTAGGTTAACAGAAAATGAGTAAACTAAGATAGATAGTGCAGAAATCCACTTCTGGGGTCTATTTGGTGTGTCCTGGGGCTGAAACTTGAGCTTTTTACGTGACTGGACTGTTTCTGGAGTTAAACATCAGGTTGTAACCTATTTTGGGCATTTAACTCCAATTTGCAACCTATTTCTGGCGTTTAATGCCAGAATGGAACATGAAACTGGCGTTAAACGCCAGTTTACATCGTTTATCTTCGAGCAAAGTATGAACTATTATATATTTCTGGAAAGCCCTGGATGTCTACTTTCCAACCCTATTGAGAGCGCGCTAATTGGATCTCTGTAGCTCCAAAAAATCTATTCCGAGTGCAGGGAGGTCAGAATCCAATACCATCAGCAGTCCTTTTTCAGCCTGAATCAAATTTTTGCTCAGCTCCCTCAATTTCAGCCAGAAAATACCTGAAATCACAGAAAAACACACAAACTCATAGTAATGTTCAGAAATATGAATTTTTCCTAAAAACTAATAAAAATATACTAAAAACTAACTAAAACATACTAAAAACTACATGAAATTACCCCCAAAAAGCGTAAAAAATATCCGCTCATTACAACACCAAACTTAAACTATTGCTTGTCCCCAAGCAACTAGATAATTAAAATAGGATAAAAGAAATCAAGAAGCAATAATATCTAAGAGTTTTAAGTGAAGCTCAAATTCTAATTAGATGAGCGGGACTAGTAGCTTTTTGCTTCCGAACAGTTTTGGCATCTCACTTTATCCTTTGAAATACAGAATGATTGGCATCCATAGGAACTCAGAATTCAGATAGTATTATTGATTCTCCTAGTTTAGTATGTTGATTCTTGAACACAGCTACTTTATGAGTCTTGGTCGTGGCCCTAAGCACTTTGTTTTCCAGTATTACCACCGAATACATAAATGCCACAGACACATAACTGAGTGAACCTTTTCAGATTGTGACTTAGCTTTGCTAAAGTCCCTAATTAGAGGTGTCCAGAGTTCTTAAGCACACTCTTTTGCCTTGGATCACGACTTTAACCATTCAGTCTCAAGCTTTTCACTTGGACCTGCATGACACAAGCATATGGTTAGGGACAGCTTGATTTAGCCGCCTAGGCCAAGATTTTATTCCTTTAGGCCCTCCTTTCCATTAATGCTCAAAGCCTTGGATCCTTTTTGCCCTTGCATTTTGGTTTAAAGGGCTATTGGATTTTTCTGCTGCTCCTTTTTTTTCACTGCTTTTTCTTACTTCAAGAATCAATTTCATGATTTTTCAGATCATCAATAACATTTCTCTTGTTCATCATTCTTTCAAGAGCCAACAATTTTAACATTCATAAACTTCAATATAAAAAATATGCATTGTTCATGCATTCATTTAGAAGACAAAAAGTATCGCCACCACATATAAATAATTAGAATTTTCCTTATTAAAAACTCAAAAAAAATATTACCTCTTTATTCTAAAAATCTGCTATTTTATTCATGTTTGATGATGATAAGAAAAATAAATTATAGCTTAATTGGAGATAAAATTAAAATAAAGATACTAATTACTACTACTTATATATAACTTCTAGGGTAAATTCCTAATAAGAATAATTATCACAGAGTTAAGGCTAAGATTAGGACTCAACAACCTTTATTTTGGAAAGTGGATGCTCCTTTAGTATGTGGGGTGCTTAGCCCTTCAACAGATGGCTTCTGACGCTTCAGTTCCTTTAGTTCACACCTCTGCTCTTCTTGTTCCCCAAGCAGTTTGCAAAGCATGCTATTTTGATTTTTTTTGTTCTTCCTTTAGTTGGTCCATAGCTTCTTGCAACTTGGCAACAGATGCTTCAAGACGCTCCCAGTATTCAATTTGAGGGATTTCTGGGAGGAACTCCTGTGTTTTCCTCTTGATGTGGTCGTCCTGCACTTGTTGTCCTTCCATTAACTTTTTGGTGATTGGTTGCTCAACTGAGATATACTCATTTACTCCCATCTTTACCCCAGCATCTTTACATAGCTTAGAGATTAAGCTTGGATAAGCCAATTTGGAATTTTTTTAGTTCTTGTTTGCAATTGTGTAAAGTTCACAAGAAATCAGCTGATGAAATTCCACTTCTTTTCCCAACATAATGCAATGGATCATTGCTGCTCTTTTGATGGTGACTTCAGAGCGGTTGCTAGTGGGCAGTATAGAACGCCCAATGAAGTCCAGCCAGCCTCTGGCAACTGGTTTGAGATCTTATCTCTTGAGTTGGTTTGGGACACCCTTTGTGTTGGTTGTCCACTTGGTTCCAGGGAGACATATGTCCTCTAGAATTTCGTCCAAGCTCTTATTTGTTCTCATTATTCTCCTATTAAAGGAGTCTGGGTCATCTTGCAGTTGAGGCAGCTTGAAGATCTCTCTTATTTTGTCAGGGTAGAGGTGAACAATCTTTTCTCTAACCAGAGTTCGATAGTCATAGAAGGCGGTTTCAGCTATTCTCTGCCTCTCTGTTTGCCATAGATTAGAATAGAATTCCTGAACTATGTTTCTTCCCACCTTTATTTCAGGGTTAGCTAGGATTTCTCAGCTCCTATTTTGAATTTGCTCTTGGATCTCCGGATATTCACCTTCTTTCAGATCAAATTAACTTCTGGGATCACTGACCTTAGACCCATTATTTTGTAGTAATGGTCTGAATGTTCTTTGGTTAAGAACATCCTTTGATTCCAAAGTGGTTTTGGAATATTCTCCTTCTTGCCTCTTGGAGTGGTTTGTTTTCCCTTAGGAGCCATGATCTTAGTGGGTATTGGTTTAGTGATCACGGATAAACACATCAAACTTAGAGGTTTGCTTGTCCTCAAGCAAAAAAAAGGAGAGGAGAGGGATAGAGGAAGAGCCAAGATCAAATTATGGAGGAGAGGAAGAAGGCCTAACGTGGATTTAAAGGGAAGGGGTTGGTTTTCGAAAAGTTTTTTTGAAAAAGATAGGATAGAAGATATGATTTGTAAAAGATAAGTATGATAGGAAAAAGATGTAATTTAAAATTGAAAAGATATGAAAGATATTTGAAAAAGATAAATCTGAATTTTGAAAAGAATATATGATGAGTTTAAGAAGATTTGAGAAGAATTTAAAAAGATTTGAAAAGAATTCAAAAAGATAATTGAGTTTTGAAAAAGGTTTGAAAAGATATTGAAGAAAAATAAAGAAATATGTTTAGGAATAAAATTTTTTCGAAAATGAAGTTGAAAGATGAGAGTTTGTAACATGTTTTTGCAAGAAATCATGAATTGAAACATGAAAAATGGAAAAAATTTGAAGTGAAAATGAAGTTACCTTCTCCCCACAATCTTGGCGTTAAACGCCCAATTGCTGCATGTTTTGGGTGTTTAACACCCATTTGTAGCTTCTCCTCAGCGTTTAACGCCCAGCTGTAGCATCTGGCTGGCGTTAAACGCCAGAAAATCCTTTATCACTGGGCATTTTTCTGAACGTCCAAGATGCTGTAAATCTAGCGTTAAACGCCCAGAATGGTATTCATTCTGGCGTTTAACGCCCAAATAGCTATCCTTACTGGCGTTAAATTCCCAGTAGATGCTTCTTTTGGGCATTTAATGCCCAAAACAGCTTTTACTGGCGTTTTTGCACCAGTGAGCTTCTTTTTGCTGTTTTATCCTCTGAATCCTTCTGTAACTCTGTGAACTCATGCAATGAACTCATGCAATTGATACTTTACCTTGAAGATAATTAATATGAACCTGCAAATTTATCATTTAATTAACAAATAAGCTTTGTTAATGGCTGGGTTGCCTCCCAGCAAGCGTTTCTTTATTGTCTTTAGCTGGACTATTACTGAGCTTTTAATCAAGTCTCAGTTTTGAGTATTCTTGCTCAAAATTGCTTTCAAGATAATGGTTGACTCTCTGTCCATTAACAATGAATTTTTGTTAGAGTCATTATCCTGAAGCTCTATATATCCATATGGTGACACACTTGTAATCACATATGGTCCTCTCCACTGGGATTTTAACTTCCCGGGGAATAATCTGAGCCTAGAGTTAAACAATAGAACTTTCTGCCCTGGCTCAAAGACTTTGGATGACAGCTTTTTATCATGCCATCTTTTTGCTTTCTCTTTGTAAACTTTTGCATTTTCGAAAGCATTGAGTCTGAATTTCTCTAGCTCATTTAACTGGAGCAAACGTTTTTCTCCAGCTAACTTGGCATCAAGGTTTAGGAATCTGGTTGCCCAGTAGGCCTTGTGTTTCAGTTCCACTGGCAAGTGACAGGCTTTTCCATACACAAGCTGGTATGGAGAGCTCCCTATAGGAGTCTTGAATGCTGTTCTATATGCTCACAGAGCATCATCGAAGCTTCTTGCCCAATCCCTTCTACGGTTAATCACAGTCCGTTCCAGGATTCTTTTAAGTTCTCTATTAGTAGGGATGGACTTATAGGGGGGGCGAGTAATGGCCTCGCCCCCCCCCCCCAAAATTTTTAGAAACTATATTTATATATGAGATATGTATTTAAAAAAATAAAAAATATTATATAATTTAGTATTTTTATGTGTTATTTTTATTATGTGATAGATTTATGTTTTAATGGTTTAATTCACTAATATTTTTCACTTAACTAATTTAATATCATATCCTCAAGTCTTTGTAACTTTTAAATTACTTTTTATATAATAATCTTTATATTTATTTAAAAAAATTATTTATTTATTTTATATTAACATATTTAAAATTTATATTATTATATTAATAATAACTTACGTAGTTATATTTTGGTAATTACATTATGTACTTTAGATATTCTTTTCTTATAAAAATACTTATTTTTCTTCTAAATTTATGTTGTTGAAAGAAAAAATTTTATAAAAATATCTTATATCTTGTATTCTATAAAGGTATTGTGTCTTTCAAATAATTAATAATTTATCATTTATTTGTAAATTTTTAAAATCTTTTGAAAGAATTAATTTTAATTAATAAGATATGTGATCATTTTTAACTAAACACGCTATAAATTATTGGTACTTTATAATTTTAACAATGGCGCCAAAAACTTGGTAGCACTCTCAACGTGAATCACACTTAGTCACAACTCCGCACAACTAACCAGCAAGCGCACTGGGTCGTCCAAGTAATACCTTACGTGAGTAAGGGTCGATCCCACGGAGATTGTTGGTATGAAGCAAGTTATGGTCATCTTGTAAATCTTAGTTAGGTGGATAATAAATGTTATGGAGATTTTGAATAGTAAATAGAGCAGAAAATAAAGATAGAGTTACTCATGTAATTCAATGGTGGGAATTTCAGATAAGTGTATGGAGATGCTTGTCCCTGTTGGATCTTTGCTTTCCTACTGCCTTCCTTCAATCCTTCTTATTCCTTTCAGAGGCAAGCTGTATGTAGGGCATCACCGTTGTCAATGGCTACATCCCATCCTCTCAGCGAAAAAGGTCCAAATGCTCTGTCACAGCACGACTAATTGATGAGCGGATAATTTGTACGCTTTTTGGCATTGTTTTTAGTATGTTTTTAGTATAATCTAGTTAGTTTTTAGTTAAAATTCACTTTTTTGGACTTTACTATGAGTTTGTGTGTTTTTCTGTGATTTCAGGTATTTTCTGGCTGAAATTGAGGGACCTGAGCAAAAATCTGATTCAGAGACTGAAAAGGACTGCAGATGCTGTTGGATTCTGACCTCCCTGCACTCGAAGTGGATTTTCTGGAGCTACAGAAGCCCAATTGGCGCGCTCTCAACGGTGTTGGAAAGTAGACATCCTGGGCTTTCCAGCAATATATGATAGTCCATACTTTGCCCAAGATTTGATGGCCCAAACCGGCGTTCAAAGTCACCCTCAAGATTTCCAGCGTTAAACGCCGGAACTGGCACCCAAATGGGAGTTAAACGCCCAAACTGGCATAAAAGCTGGCGTTTAACTCCAAGAAGAGTCTCTACACGAAAATGCTTCATTGCTCAGCCCAAGAACACACCAAGTGGGCCCGGAAGTGGATTTTTATGTCATTTACTCATTTCTGTAAACCTTAGGCTACTAGTTCTCTATAAGTAGGACCTTTTACTATTGTATTTTCATCTTGGAGACTTTGGTAGCCATCCCCATTCTTATGCTATCTTAGATCATTGGGAAGCTGGCCTCACGGCCATGCCTAGACCTTTCTCTTATGTATTTTCAACGGTGGAGCTTCTACACACCATAGATTAAGGTGTGGAGCTCTGCTGTACCTCGAGTATTAATGCAATTACTATTGTTCTTCTATTCAATTCCGCTTGTTCTTGTTCTAAGATATCACTTGTTCTTCAACTTGATGAATGTGATGATCCGTGACACTCATCATCATTCTCACCTATGAACATGTGACTGACAACCACCTCTGTTCTACCTTCGATTGGGTGAATATCTCTTGGATTCCTGATTGCACGATGTATGGTTGATCGCCTGACAACCGAGTGCTCGCCTGACAACCGAGCCAACCATTCCGTGAGATCAGAGTCTTCGTGGTATAGGCTAGAACTGATGGCGGCATTCAAGAGAATCCGGAAGGTCTAACCTTGTCTGTGGTATTCTGAGTAGGATTCAATGATTGAATGGCTGTGACGTGCTTCAAACTCCTAGCAGGCGGGGCGTTAGTGACAGACGCAAAAGAATCGATGGATTCTATTCCGGCCTGACCGAGAACCGACAGATGATTACCCATGCTGTGACAGAGCATAGGCAACGTTTTCACTGAGAGGATGGGAGGTAGCCACTGACAACGGTGAAACCCTACATGAGCTTGCCATGGAAAGGAGTAAGAAGGATTGGATGAAGACAGTAGGAAAGCAGAGAGACGGAAGGGAAGGCATCTTCATGCGCTTATCTGAAGTTCCTACCAATGAATTACATAAGTACCTCTATCTTTATCTTTATGTTTATTTCGTTCATCACCATATCCATTTGAGTTTGCCTGACTAAGATTTACAAGATGACCATAGCTTGCTTCATACTAACAATCTCCGTGGGATCGACCCTTACTCGCGTAAGGTTTATTACTTGGACGACCCAGTGCACTTGCTGGTTAGTTGTGCGAAGTTGTGTAATGCCATGGTATTGAACACCAAGTTTTTGGGGTTCATGACCGGGGATTATGAGAGTTGTGAAAAGTATTGTTCACAATTTCGCGCACCAAGTTTTTGGCGCCGTTGCCGGGGATTGTTCAAGTTTTGAGCAAGCTTTTGGTCTGGTAACATCAGTGCCAAATTTCTGATCCGGCAACAGCACCAAGTTTTTGGCGCCGTTGCCGGGGATTGTTCAGTTTGGACAACTGAAGGTTCATCTTGTTGCTTAGATTAGGTATTTTTTTTTTCGAAATTCTTGAAGATGAATTCTAGAGTTTCATGATGATTTGTTGAAGTCTGGCTGGCTGAGAAGCCATGTCTAATCTCATTGGACCGAGGTTTCAACTTATCATCACAAGAGCTTGTTGATTTTTATCAATCTTGCTTTTGGAGCAGTGATCTGCTAAGGCTTGGCTGGCCTTTGGCCATGTCTAGTGTTTTGGACCGAAGCTTTCTTTGAAAGCTTGGCTGGCTGTGAAGCCATGTCTAATTCCTGGACCGGAGTCTTAGACTAGCATTGCACTGATTCCTGGAATTCTCATTAAGAATTTTGATATCTTTTTCCACTTAATTTTCGAAAAACACAAAAAAATCAAAAAAATCATAAAATCCAAAAAATTTCTTGTTTAAGTCTAGTGTCTCATCTTAAGTTTGGTGTCAATTGCATGCATTCATTCATGTGTATTAAGGATTTTCAAGTAATTCTTGATAATTTTCGTGCTCTGATCTTTGAATTCAATTGACTTGAGTGTTTTGTGTGTCTCATATGCATTTTCATTTTGTTAGTGTCAGTAGTATACAAACTGCTAAGTTTGGTGTCTTGCATGCATTGTTATTTGATTCTTGTTGCATTTTGATTTATCCTTATTATTAAAAATCCAAAAATATTTTTAATTTGTGTCTTTTCAAGTCAATAATACAGAGAATTGAAGATTCAGAACATACAGCAGAGGAATTGCACAGAAAAAGCTGGGCGTTCAAAACGCCCAGTGAAGAAGGACAGACTGGCGTTTAAACGCCAGCCAGGGTACCTGGTTGGGCGTTTAACGCCCAAAAAGGTATAGTTTTGGGCGTTAAACGCCAGAATGTGCACCATTCTGGGCGTTTAACGCCAGGATGGCACAAGGGGGAAGATTCTGTTTTTCAATGCAATTTTTTTTCAGGTTTTCAAAGTTTTTCAAAATCAAATCTTTTTCAAATCATATCTTTTCAATCAAATCTTTTTCAAAATCAATTTCTTTCTATTTTCAAAAATACTTGCTACCAATTAATGATTTGATTCAACATTTCAAGTATGTTGCCTTTTCTGTTGAGAAAGGTTTAATGTTTGAATCATATCTTTTCTTGTTAGCCAAGTTTTTAATTTTCAAAATCAAATCTTTTTTAAAATGTTTTTCAAATCATATCTTCTCAATCACATCTTTTTAAAACCAATTATATTTTCTTAACCACATCTTTTTCAAAATAATTTTCAATCAAATCTTTTTGATTTCTAATTTCAAAATCTTTTTCAAAAAAAAAAATCACCTTATTTCTCTCCCACTTTCATTTTCGAAAATTAAGTAATGTTTTTCAAAAATGTTTTCAAAATTTTTTACTTAATTTTCGAAAATCACTTCCCTTCTTCTCACATCCTTCTATTTATGGACTAACACTACCCCTTAATGCAAAATTCGAACTCCATCTTCTTTGATAAAGTTCGAATTTTCTACTCCTGTCTTCTACTCTTCTTTTCTTCTGACACTTCAAGGAATCTCTATACTGTGACATAGAGGATTCCACATTTCTTGTTCTCTTCTCTTTCTTATGAGCAGGAGCAAAGACAAAGGCATTCTTGTTGAGGCTGATCCTGAACCTGAAAGGACCTTGAAGAGAAAGCTAAGAGAAGCCAAAGCACAACTCTCTTTAGAGGACCTGACTGACTTCTTCAAAGAAGAAGAACACATGGCAGCCGAAAACAACAATGCCAACAATGCAAGGAAGGTGCTGGGTGACTTTACTGCACCTACTCCCGACTTCTATGGGAAAAGCATCTCTATCCCTGCCATTGGAGCAAACAACTTTGAGCTTAAGCCTCAATTAGTTTCTCTAATGCAACAGAATTGCAAGTTCCATGGACTTCCATTGGAAGATCCTCATCAGTTTTTAGCTGAATTCTTGCAAATCTGTGACACAGTCAAGACTAATGGGGTTGACCCTGAGGTCTACAGACTTATGCTATTCCCTTTTGCTGTAAGAGACAGAGCTAGGACATGGTTGGACTCACAACCCAAAGAAAGCCTGGACTCTTGGGAAAAGCTTGTCAATGCCTTCTTGGCAAAGTTCTTTCCACCTCAAAAATTGAGTAAGCTTAGAGTGGAAGTCCAAACCTTCAGACAGAAGGAAGGAGAATCCCTCTATGAAGCTTGGGAAAGATATAAACAATTAATCAGAAAGTGTCCCTCTGACATGCTTTCTGAATGGAGCATCATAGGTATTTTCTATGATGGTCTCTCTGAACTGTCCAAGATGTCTTTGGATAGCTCTTCTGGAGGATCTCTTCATCTGAAGAAGACGCCTACTGAAGCTCAAGAACTGATTGAAATGGTTGCAAATAACCAATTCATGTACACTTCTGAAAGAAATCCTGTGAACAATGGGACTAGTCAGAAGAAAGGAGTTCTTGAGATTGACACTCTGAATGCCATATTGGCTCAGAACAAGATATTGACTCAACAAGTCAATATGATTTCTCAAAGTCTGTCTGGAATGCAAAATGCACCAAGCAGTACTAAGGAAGCTTCATCTAAGGAAGAAGCTTATGATCCTGAGAACCCTTCAATGGAAGAGGTGAACTACATGGGAGAACCCTATGGAAACACCTATAATCCTTCATGGAGGAATCATCCAAATCTTTCATGGAAGAATCAACAGAGACCTCAACAAGGTTTCAATAACAATAATGGTGGAAGAAACAGGTTTAGCAATGGCAAGCCTTTTCCATCATCTTTTCAGCAACAGACAGAGAGTTCTAAGCAGAATAACTCTGATTTAGCAACCATGGTCTCTGATCTAATCAAAACCACTCAAAGTTTCATGACTGAAACAAGGTCCTCCATTAGAAATTTGGAAGGACAAGTGGGTCAGCTGAGCAAGAAAATTACTGAACTCCCTCCTAGTACTCTCCCAAGCAATACAGAAGAAAATCCAAAAGGAGAGTGCAAGGCCATCAACATGGCCGAATTTTGGGAGGAAGAAGAGGCAGTGAACGCCACTGAGGAAGGCCTCAGTGGATGTCCACTGGCCTCCAATGAGTTCTCCAATGAGGAACCATGGGAATCTGAGGCTCAAACTGAGACCATAGAGATTCCATTGGACTTACTTCTGCCATTCATGAGCTCTGATGAGTATTCTTCCTCTGAAGAGGATGAGTATGTCATTGAGGAGCAAGCTGCTAAATACCTTGGAGCAATCATGAAGCTAAATGACAAGTTATTTGGAAATGAGACTTGGGAGGATGAACCTCCTTTGCTCACCAAGGAACTGGATGACTTGTCTAGGAAGAAACTGCCTCAAAAGAGACAGGATCCTGGGAAGTTTTCAATACCTTGTACCATAGGCACCATGACCTTCAAAAAGGCCCTGTGTGACTTAGGGTCAAGTGTAAACCTCATGCCTCTCTCTGTAATGGAGAAGTTAGGGATCTCTGAGGTACAAGCTGCAAAAATCTCACTAGAGATGGCAGACAACTCAAGAAAACAAGCCCATGGACTTGTAGAGGATGTTCTGGTTAAAGTTGAAGACCATTACATCCCTACTGATTTCATAGTCCTAGAGACTGGGAATTGCATGGATGAATCCATCATCCTTGGCAGACCCTTCCTAGCCACAGCAAAGGCTGTGATTGATGTTGATAGAGGAGAGTTGATCATTCAAGTGAATGAAGAATCCCTGGTGTTTAAGGCCCAAGGATATCCCTCTGTCATCATGGAGAGGAAGCATAAAGAGCTTCTCTCAAAACAGAGCCAAACAGAGCCCCCACAGTCAAACTCTAAGTTTGGTGTTGGGAGGCCACAACCAAACTCTAAGTTTGGTGTTGAACCCCCACATTCAAACTCTAAGTTTGGTGTTGGGAGGTCCCAACATAGCTCTGAGCATTTCTGAGGCTCCATGAGAGTCCTCTGTCAAGCTAATGACATTAAAGAAGCGCTTGTTGGGAGGCAACCCAATGTTTTATAATTAACTATTTTCCTTTGTTATTTTCTTTTTTTTTTCAGGTTGATGATCATGAGGAGTCACAAAATCAATGAAAAAAGCAAAAACCGAATGAAAAACAGGAAGAAAAATAGCACACCCTGGAGGATGCACCCACTGGCGTTTAAACGCCAGTGAGGTTAGTTGTTGGGCGTTTAACGCCCAGTCTGGCATCATTCTGGGCGTTTAACGCCAGAAAGGGGCACCAGACTGGCGTTAAACGCCAGAAATGGGCAAGAAGCTGGCGTTAAACGCCAGAAATGGGCACCAGCCCGGCGTTTAACGCCAGAAATGGCTAAAAACGTGATTTTGTTTGCCATTTGGTGCAGGGATGACTTTTCCTTGACACCTCAGGATCTGTGGACCCCACAGGATCCCCACCTACCCTACCACTCTCTCTCTTCTTCTTCACCCATTCACCAATCACCTCAACACCTCTTCCCCAAAAACCCTTCACCTATCAAATCCCATCTTTCTCTTCACCACTCACATCCATCCTTCATAAAACCCCACCTACCTCACCATTCAAATTCAAACCACTTTCCCTCCCAAAACCCACACTCAAATGGCCGAACCCTCCATCCCCCCTCTCCTATATAAACCCTCCTTCACTCCTTCATTTTCCCACAACATACACACCACTTCTCCCCTTCTTGGCCGAAAATTAAAGCCATTCCCTTTCCCCTCATTTCTTCTTCTTCTACTCTCTTCTTTCTTCTTTTGCTCGAGGACGAGCAAACATTTTTAGTTTGGTGTGGTAAAAGCATTGCTTTTTGTTTTTCCATAACCATTTATGGCATCCAAGGCCGGAGAAACCTCTAGAAAGAGGAAAGGGAAGGCAAAAGCTTCCACCTCCGAGTCATGGGAGATGGAAAGATTCATCTCAAAGGTGCATCAAGACCACTTCTATGAAGTTGTGGCCTTGAAGAAGGTGATCCCCGAGGTCCCTTTTTCACTCAAGAAGGGTGAATATCCGGAGTTCCGACATGAGATCCAAAGAAGAGGTTGGGAAGTTCTTACCAACCCCATTCAACAAGTCGGAATCTTGATGGTTCAAGAGTTCTATGCCAATGCATGGATTACCAAGAACCATGACCAAAGTGTGAACCCGAATCCAAAGAATTATCTTACTATGGTTCGGGGGAAATACTTGGATTTTAGTCCGGAAAGTGTGAGGGTGGCGTTCAACTTGCCTATGATGCAAGGAGATGAACATCCTTACACTAGAAGGGTCAACTTTGATCAAAGGTTGGACCAAGTCCTCACAGTCATATGTGAAGAGGGCGCCCAATGGAAGAGAGATTCAAGAGGAAAGTCGTTCAATTGAGAAGGCATAACCTCAAACCCGTGGCTAGAGGATGGTTGGAGTTCATCCAACGCTCAATCATTCCCACTAGCAACCGGTCCGAAGTTACCATAGACCGGGCTATCATGATCCATAGCATCACGATTGGAGAAGAAATAGAAGTTCATGAGGTTATAGCCCAAGAACTCTATAAGGTGGCGGACAAGTCCTCTACCTCATCTCATTTGTCACCTCTATTATTCAGTTGGAGTTGACATAGAGGGAGACATCCCTATTGATGAGGACAAGCCCATCACTAAGAAGAGGATGGAGCACACAAGAGACCCCACTCATCATGAAATCCCTGAGATTCCTCAAGGGATGCACTTTCCTCCACAAAACTATTGGGAGCAACTAAACACCTCCCTAGAAGAATTGAGTTCCAACATGGGTCAACTAAGGGTGGAGCATCAAGAACACTCCATCATCCTCCATGAAATTAGAGAAGATCAAAGAATCATGAGGGAGGAGCAACAAAGACAAGGAAGAGACATTGAGGAGCTCAAGCACTCCATAGGATCTTCAAGAGGAAGAAAGAGCCGCCATCACTAAGGTGGACCCGTTCCTTAATTTCCTTGTTCTTTATTCTTCTGTTTTTCGAATTCTAGTGCTTATGTTTATCTATGTTTGTGTCTTGTGATCATTAGTGTCTTAGTGTCTATGCCTTAAAGTTATGAATGTCCTATGAATCCATCACCTCTCTTAATAAAAACGTGCTTAATTGAAAAAGAAAAAGAATTGCATGAATTTTGAATTTTATAACAGTTTAATTATTTTGATGTGGTGGCAATATTTTTGTTTTCTGAATGTATGCTTAAACAGTGCATATGTATCTTGAATTTGTGGTTCATGAATGTTGGCTCTTGAAAGAATGATGAAAAAGGAGACATGTTACTGAGGATCTGAAAAATCATTACAATGATTCTTGAAGCAAGAAAAAGCATTTCCATTCAAAAAAAAAAATCGAAAAAAAGAGAGAAAAGAAAGAAAAATAAAGTTGTGATCCAAGGCAATAAGAGTGTGCTTAAGAACCCTGGACACCTCTAATTGGGGACTCTAGCAAAGCTGAGTCACAATCTAAAAAGGTTCACCCAATTATGTGTCTGTGGCATGCATGTATCCGGTGGTAATACTGCAAGACAGAGTGCTTTGGGCCACAGCCAAGACTCAATAAGTAGTTATGTTCAAGAATCATCATACTCTACTAGGAGAATCAATAACACTATCTGGATTCTAAGTTCCTAAAGAAGACAATCATTCTGAATTTCAAAGGATAGAGTGAGATGCCAAAACTGTTCAGAGGCAAAAAGCTAAAAGCCCCGCTCATCTAATTAATACTGATCTTCACAGATTTTTTTTGGGATTCATTGCATATTCTCTTCTTTTTATCTTATTTGATTTTCAGTTGCTTGAGGACAAGCAACAATTTAAGTTTGGTGTTGTGATGAGCAGATAATTTGTACGCTTTTTGGCATTGTTTTTAGTATGTTTTTAGTATAATCTAGTTAGTTTTTAGTATATTTTTATTAGTTTTTAGTTAAAATTCACTTTTCTGGACTTTACTATGGTTTTGTGTGTTTTTCTGTGATTTCAGGTATTTTCTGGCTGAAATTGAGGGACCTGAGCAAAAATCTGATTCAGAGACTGAAAAGGACTGCAGATGCTGTTGGATTCTGACCTCCCTGCACTCGAAGTGGATTTTCTGGAGCTACGGAAGCCCAATTGGCGCGCTCTCAACGGCGTTAGAAAGTAGACATCCTGGGCTTTCCAGCAATATATGATAGTCCATACTTTGCCCAAGATTTGATGGCCCAAACCGGCGTTCAAAGTCACCCTCAAGATTTCCAGCGTTAAACGCCGGAACTGGCACCCAAATGGGAGTTAAATGCCCAAACTGGCATAAAAGCTGGCATTTAACTCCAAGAAGAGTCTCTACACGAAAATGCTTCATTGCTCAGCCCAAGCACACACCAAGTGGGCCCGGAAGTGGATTTTTATGTCATTTACTCATTTCTGTAAACCTTAGGCTACTAGTTCTCTATAAGTAGGACCTTTTACTATTGTATTTTCATCTTGGAGACTTTGGTAGCCATCCCCATTCTTATGCTATCTTAGATCATTGGGAGGCTGGCCTCACGGCCATGCCTAGACCTTGCTCTTATGTATTTTCAACGGTGGAGCTTCTACACACCATAGATTAAGGTGTGGAGCTCTGCTGTACCTCGAGTATTAATGCAATTACTATTGTTCTTCTATTCAATTCCGCTTGTTCTTGTTCTAAGATATCACTTGTTCTTCAACTTGATGAATGTGATGATCCGTGACACTCATCATCATTCTCACCTATGAACATGTGACTGACAACCACCTCTGTTCTACCTTCGATTGGGTGAATATCTCTTGGATTCCTGATTGTACGATGTATGGTTGATCAGCTGACAACCGAGTGCTCGCCTGACAACCGAGCCAACCATTCCGTGAGATCAGAGTCTTCGTGGTATAGGCTAGAACTGATGGCGGCATTCAAGAGAATCCGGAATGTCTAACCTTGTCTGTGGTATTCTGAGTAGGATTCAATGATTGAATGGCTGTGACGTGCTTCAAACTCCTAGCAGGCGGGGCGTTAGTGACAGACGCAAAAGAATTGATGGATTCTATTACGGCCTGACCGAGAACCAACAGATGATTACCCATGCTGTGACAGAGCATAGGCAACGTTTTCACTGAGAGGATGGGAGGTAGCCACTGACAACGGTGAAACCCTACACGAGCTTGCCATGGAAAGGAGTAAGAAGGATTGGATGAAGACAGTAGGAAAGCAGAGAGACGGAAGGGAAGGCATCTTCATGCGCTTATCTGAAGTTCCTACCAATGAATTACATAAGTACCTCTATCTTTATCTTTATGTTTATTTCGTTCATCACCATATCCATTTGAGTTTGCTTGACTAAGATTTACAAGATGACCATAGCTTGCTTCATACTAACAATCTCCGTGGGATCGACCCTTACTCGCGTAAGGTTTATTACTTGGACGACCCAGTGCACTTGCTGGTTAGTTGTGCGAAGTTGTGTAATGCCATGGTATTGAACACCAAGTTTTTGGGGTTCATGACCGGGGATTATGAGAGTTGTGAAAAGTATTGTTCACAATTTCGCGCACCACTAATCATCCAAGTTTTTGGCGCCATTGTTAAAATTATAATTTTAGACTTTCCGGATTCTCATGAATGCCGCCATCAATCTAGCTTATACCACGAAGATTCTGATTAAGGAATCCAAGAGATATGCGCCCGGTCTGAGGTAGAACGAAAGTGATTGTCAGTCACGCGTTCATAGGTGAGAATGATGATGAGTGTCATGGATCATCACATTCATCATGTTGAAGTGCAACGAATATCTTAGAACAGGAATAGCTGAATTGAATAGAAAATAGTAGTAATTGCATTAAAACTTGAGGTACAGCAGAGCTCCACACCCTTAATCTATAGTGTGTAGAAACTCCACCATTGAAAATACATAAGTGATGAAGGTTCAGGCATGGCCGAATGGCCAGCCCCCAAACGTGATCAGAAGACCGAATGGTCAAAAGACCGTACAATCAAAGATACTGAAAACAATAGTAAAAAGTCCTATTTATACTAGACTAGCTACTAGGGTTTAGAGAAGTAAGTAATTGATGCAAAAATCCACTTCCGGGGCCCACTTAGTGTGTGCTTGGGCTGAGCTTGAGCTTTACACGTGCATAGGCTTCTTTTGGAGTTGAACGCCAAGTTGTAACGTGTTTTTGGCGTTCAACTCTGGTTCGTGACGTGTTTCTGGCGTTTGACTCTAGAATGCAGTATGGAACTGGCGTTGAGCGCCAGTTTACGTCATCTAATCACGAATAAAGTATGAACTATTATATATTGCTGGAAAGCTCTAGATGTCTACTTTCCAACGCCGTTGAGAGCGCGCCATTTAAAGTTCTGTAGCTCCAAAAAATCCATTTCGAGTGCAGGGAGGTCAGAATCCAACAGCATCAGTAGTCCTTTGTCAGTCTTTTATCAGAGTTTTTGCTCAGGTCCCTCAATTTCAGCCAGAAATTACTTGAAATCACAGAAAAACACACAAACTCATAGTAAAGTCCAGAAATGTGAATTTAGCATAAAAACTAATGAAAACATCCCTAAAAGTAGCTAGATCCTACTAAAAACTACCTAAAAACAATGGCAAAAAGCGTATAAATTATCCGCTCATCACAACACCAAACTTAAATTGTTGCTTGTCCCCAAGCAACTGAAAATAAATTAGGATAAAAAGAATAGAATTACTATAAATCCCAAAATATCAATGAATATTAATTCTAATTAGATGAGCGGGACTTGTAGCTTTTTGCCTCTGAACAGTTTTGGCATCTCACTTTTCCCTCTGAATCTCTCCATCTCCCATGACTCGGAGGTGGAAGCTTTTGTCTTTCCTTTCCCTTTTCTAGAGATTTCTCTGGCCTTAGGTGCCATCAATGGTAATGGAAAAACAAAAAGCTTATGCTTTTACCACACCAAACTTAGAATATTGCTCGCCCTCGAGCAAGAGAAGAAAGAAAAGAAAAGAAGAAGAGAAAATATGGAGGAGAGTGGAGAAAGGTGTATTCGGCCAAGATATAGGAGAGGGATTTGTGTTGTGTAAAAATTAAGGAGAATAGAGGGGTTTATATAGTGAGGGGAGAGGGAGTAGGTTCGGCTATTTAGGGTGGGTTTGGGTGGGAAAGAATGGATAGATGTGAGTGGTGAAGGGGGTAATTGGAAAGAGATATTGAGGTGATTGGTGAAGGGTTTTGGGGAAGAGTGTTTATTGGAAAGAGAGGATGAATGTTGAGAAGAGGGGAGAATATGGTAGGTGGAGATCCTGTGGGGACCACAGATCCTGAGATGATCTTATGGGGTCCACAGATCCTGAGGTGTCAAGGATTTACATCCCTGCACCAATTAGGCATGTAAAAATGCCTTTGCATGCAATTCTGGCGTTTAAATGCCGAGGTGATGCATGTTCTGGGCGTTCAACGCCCAACTGCAGCATGTTTCTGGCATTCAACGCCAGTTCCATGCTTGTTTCTGGCGTTCAATGCCAGTTCCATGCTTGTTTCTGGTGTTCAGCGCCAGCTCTCCTTAGGGTATATTCCTGGCGTTTAAACGCCAGGATGCTGCTTGTTTCTGGCGTTCAACGCCATATCCATGCTCTATTCTGGCATTGAACGCCAGCCAGATGTTCCTTACTGGCATTTAAATGCCAGTAAGTCCTTCCTCCAGGGTGTGATTCTTCTTCTGCTGTTTTTTATTCTGTTTTTAATTTTAATATTTTTTTTGTGACTCCACATGATCATGAACCTAATAAAACATAAAAGAACAATGAAAATAAAATAAAATTAGATAAATAAAAATTGGGTTGCCTCCCAATAAGTGCTTCTTTAATGTCAATAGCTTGACAGTGGTCTCTCATGGAGCCTCACAAGTGATCAGGTCAATGTTGTAGACTCCCAACACCAAACTTAGAGTTTGGATGTGGGGATTCAACACCAAACTTAGATTTTGGCTGTGGCCTCTCAACACCAAACTTAGGGTTTGATTGTGGGGACTTTGTTTGACTCTGTACTGAGAGAAGCTTTTCATGCTTCCTCTCCATTGTTAAAGAAGAAGATCCTTGAGCCTTAAACACAAGGTAGTCCCCATTCAATTGAAGGACTAATTCTCCTCTGTTAACATCTATCACGGCTCCTGCTGTGGCTAGGAAAGGTCTTCCAAGGATGATGCATTCATCCTCCTCCTTCCTAGTGTCTAAGATTATGAAATCAGCAGGGATGTAAAGACCTTCAACCTTTACCAACACGTCCTCTACCAATCTATAAGCTTATCTTACTGACTTGTCTGCCATTTTTATTGAGAATAAGGCAGGCTGTACCTGAATGATCCCCGACTTCTCCATTACAGAGAGTGGCATAAGATTTATGCCTGACCCTAGGTCACACAGAGCTTTCTCAAATGTCATGGTGCCTATGGTACAGGGTATTACGAATTTGCCAGGATCTTGTCTCTTTTGAGGTAAAGTTTGCTGAACCCAGGTATCTAGTTCACTAATGGGCAAGGGAGGTTCACCTTCCCAAGTCTCATTACCAAATAACTTGGCATTCAGTTTCATGATAGCTCCTAGATATTGAGCAACTTGGTCTCCAGTTACATCTTCATCCTCTTCAGAGGAAGAATAGTCTTCAGAGCTCATGAATGGCAGAAAGAGGTTTAATGGAATCTCTATGGTCTCTATATTGGCCTCAAATTCCCGTGGGTCCTCAATAGGGAACTCCTTCTTGCTTGAGAGATGTCCCATGAGGTCTTCCTCATTAGGATTCACATCCTCTCCTTCCTCTCTAGGTTTGGCCATATTGATTATATCAATGGCCTTGCACTCTCTTTTTGGATTTTCTTCAGTATTGCTTGGGAGAGTACTAGGAGGAGTTTCAGTGATTTTTTTACTCAACTGGCCCACTTGTGCCTCCAGATTTCTGATGGAGGACCTTGTTTCACTCATGAATCTTAAAGTGGCCTTAGACAGATCAGAGACTAAATTTGCTAAGTTAAAGGTACTCTGTTCATAATTCTCTGTCTGTTGCTGAGAAGATGATGGATAAGGCTTGATATTGCTGAGCCTATTTCTTCCACCATTATTAAAGCCTTGTTGAGGCTTTTGTTGATCTTTCCATGAGAAATTTGGATGATTTCTCCATGATGAATTATAGGTGTTTCCATAAGGTTCACCCATATAATTTACTTCTGCTATTGCAGGGTTCTCAGGATCATAAGCTTCTTCTTCAGAAGATGCCTCTTTAGTACTTTTGGATGCATTTTGCCATCCATTCAGACTTTGAGAAATAATGTTGACTTGCTGAGTCAACATCTTGTTCTGAGCCAAAATGGCATTCAGAGCATCAATTTCAAGAACTCCCTTCCTTTGAGTCGTCCCATTATTCACGGAATTCCTCTCAGAAGTGTACATGAACTGGTTATTTGCAACCATGTCAATACGTTCTTGAGCTTCTGCAGGCATTTTCTTTAGGTGAATGGATCCACCTGTAGAATGGTCCAATGACATCTTAGAGAACTCAGATAGACCATAATAGAATATATCTATCATGGTCCATTCTAAAAATATGTCAGAAGGACATCTTTTGGTCATCTGTTTGTATCTTTCCCAAGCTTCATAGAGAGATTCACCATCTTTTTGTTTGAAGGTCTGAACATCCACTCTAAGCTTGCTCAGCTTTTGAGGAGGAAAGAACTTAGCCAAGAAGGCCGTGACCAGCTTATCCCAGGAGTCTAGGCTATCTTTAGGTTGTGAGTCCAACCATGTTATAGCACTGTCTCTTACAACAAAAGGAAAAAGCATGAGCCTGTAGACTTCAGGATCTACTCCATTAGTCTTAACAATCTCACAGATCTGCAAGAACTCAGTTAAAAACTGGTAGGGATCTTCTGATGAAAGTCCATGAAACATGCAGTTCTGTTGTATTAGAGCAACTAGTTTAGGTTTCAGCTCAAAATTGTTTGCTCCAATGGCAGGAATTGAGATGCTTCTTCCATCAAACTTGGAAGTAGGTGTAGTATAATTACCAAGCATCCTTCTTGCATTATTGTTGTTGGGTTCAGCTGCCATCTCCCTTTCTTGTTTGAACATTTTAGCAAGGTTGTCTCTGGATTGTTGTAATTTAGCTTCTCGTAGTTTTTTCTTCAAAGTCCTTTCAGGTTCTGGATCAGCTTCAACAAGAATGCCTTTTTCCTTGTTCCTACTCATATAAAAGAGAAGAGAACAGAAAAAGAAGAGGGATCCTCTATGTCACAGTAAAGAGGTTCCTTATTATTAGTAGAAGAAGAAAGGGGGTAAAGAAAGGAGAATCCAAACACAAGGGTGAGGATAAGGGCAATGATTTGAGATGAAGAGAAGTGTTAGTAAATGAATGAATAAATAGAATAATATGAGAGAGGGAGAAATTTTTGAAAATAAATTTTAAAAAGGAGTTAAATGATTTTCGAAAAATAAAGATAAGAAATAAAACTAAAATTAAAATTTAAAACAATTAATTAATTAAAGAAAGAATTTTTGAAAAAGAGGGAGGTATTTTCGAAATTAGAGAGAGAAAAGTTGTTAGGTGGTTTTGAAAAAGATAAGAAACAAACAAAAAGTTAATTAGTTAGTTGAAAAAGATTTGAAAATCAAATTTGAAAAGATAAGAAGATAAGAAGATAAGAAGTTAGAAAAGATATTTTAAAGTCAAATTTTTGAAAAAAGATAAAATTTTGAAAAAAATATGATATAAAAGATAAAATGAAAAGATATGATTAAAAAGATATGGTTAGAAAAGATTTAATTTTTAAAATTAAAATTAATTACTTAACTAACAAGAAACTAAAAGATATGATTCTAGAATTTAAAGATTGAACCTTTCTTAACAAGAAAGTAACAAACTTCAAATTTTTGAATCAATCATATTAATTGTTAGCATAATTTTTGAAAATAAAGATAAAACTAAGAAAAAGATTTTTGAAAAATATTTTAAAACATTAAATTTTCGAAAATTAAATAAAAAATAAAAAAGATTTGATTTTTGAAAAAGTTTTAATAAGATAAGATTTTTAGAATTTGAAAATTTGACTTGACTTACAAGAAACAACTAATTTTAAAAATTTTTGACTAAGTCAACCCAAAGTTTCGAAATGTTGAGAGAGAAAAGGAAAAGATATTTTTTATTTTTGAATTTTTAATGATGAGAGAGACAAACACAAATATGACCCAAAACATGAAAATTTTGGATCAAAACCAATGATGCATGCAAGAACACTATGAATGTCAAGATGAACACCAAGAACACCTTAAAGATCATGATGAATATCAAGAACATATTTTTGAAAATTTTTTATGCAAAGAAAACATGCAAGACACCAAACTTAGAAATCTTTATTGCTTAGACAATATGAATGCAAAGATGCACATGAAAAACAATAAAAGACACAAAATAAGAAAACATCAAGATCAAACAAGAAGACTTACCAAGAACAACTTGAAGATCATGAAGAACACTATGAATGCATGAATTTTCAAAAAATGCAAGAAATATTTTTAAAGCATGCAATTGACACCAAACTTAAAACATGACCCAAGACTCAAACAAGAATCACAAAATATTTTTGGTTTTTTTTTTATTTTATGATTTTTTTTATATTTTCTTTTATATATTTTTTTTTTCAAAAAACATATAGGAAAAAGAAAACAAGAAATTCAAAATTTTTAATAAGGATTCCAGGAATCTTTCAATGTTATCCTAAAGCTCCAATCCAAGGGTTAGACATGGCTTCATAGCCAGCCAGCTTTAGGATGGAATTACATGCATTGTGGTGATTAGTTGAAGCCTTAGTCCAAAAGAATTTGGATATGGCTTTACAGCCAGCCAGGCTTCAACATGCTTCATGAAACTCTAGATTCCATTCTTAAAAATTCTGAAGCCATAGAATGATTTATTTTCAAAATATTTTTTTTCGAAAATAGGCATAATTTTTTTTGAAAAATTTTTGAAAACAAAACAAAAAGAAAATTACCTAATCTGAGCAACAGGATGAACCGTCAGTTGTCCAAACTCGAACAATCCCCGGCAACGGTGCCAAAAACTTGGTGCACGAAATTGTGATCATCAACAATGGCGCCAAAAACTTGGTAGCGCTCTCAACGTGAATCACACTTAGTCACAACTCCGCACAACTAACCAGCAAGTGCACTAGGTCGTCCAAGTAATACCTTACGTGAGTAAGGGTTGATTCCACGGAGATTGTTGGTATGAAGCAAGTTATGGTCATCTTGTAAATCTCAATTAGGCGGATAACAAATGTTATGGAGTTTTCGAATAGTAAATAAAATAGAAAATAAAGATAGAGTTACTCATGTAATTCAATGGTGGGAATTTCAGATAAGTGTATGGAGATGCTTGTCCCTGTTGGATCTCTGCTTTCCTACTGCCTTCCTTCAATCCTTTTTATTCCTTTCCATGGTAAACTGTATGTAGGGCATCACCATTGTCAATGGCTACATCCCATCCTCTCAGTGAAAAAGGTCCAAATTCTCTGTCACGGCACGGCTAATCATCTGTCGGTTCTCGATCATGCTGGAATAGAATCCCTTGATTCTTTTGCGTTTGTCATCACGCACAACAATCGCGAGTTTAAAGCTCGTCACAGTCATTCAATCCCTGAATCCTACTCGGAATACCACAGACAAGGTTTAGACTTTTCGGATTCTCATGAATGCCGCCATCAATCTAGCTTATACCACGAAGATTCTGATTAAGGAATCCAAGAGATATGCCCCCGGTCTGAGGGAGAACGGAAGTAGTTGTCAGTCACGTGTTCATAGGTGAGAATGATGATGATTGTCACGGATCATCACATTCATCATGTTGAAGTGCAACAAATATCTTAGAACAGGAATAGCTGAATTGAATAGAAAGTAGTAGTAATTGCATTAAAACTTGAGGTACAGCAGAGCTCCACACCCTTAATCTATGGTGTGTAGAAACTCCACCGTTGAAAATACATAAGTGATAAAGGTTCAGGCATGGCCGAATGGCCAGCCCCCAAACGTGATCAGAAGACCGAATGGTCAAAAGACCTTACAATCAAAGATACTGAATACAATAGTAAAAAGTCCTATTTATACTAGACTAGCTACTAGGGTTTACAAAAGTAAGTAATTGATGCAGAAATCCACTTTCGGGGCCCACTTGGTGTGTGCTTAGGCTGAGCTTGAGCTTTACACATGCAGAGGCTTCTTTTGGAGTTGAACGTCAAGTTGTAACGTGTTTTTGGTGTTCAACTCTGGTTCGTGACGTGTTTCTGGCGTTTAACTCCAGAATGCAGCATGGAACTGGCGTTCAGCGCCAGTTTACGTCATCTAATCACGAATAAAGTATGGACTATTATATGTTGCCGGAAATCTCTGGATGTCTACTTTCCAACTCCATTGAGAGCGCGCCATTTGGAGTTCTGTAGCTCCAAAAAATCCATTTCGAGTGCAGGGAGGTCAGAATCCAACAGCATCAGCAGTCCTTTGTCAGCCTTTTGTCAGAGTTTTTGCTCAGGTTCCTCAATTTTAGCCAGAAATTACCTGAAATCACAGAAAAACACACAAACTCATAGTAAATTCCAGAAATGTGAATTTAGCATAAAAACTAATGAAAACATCCCTAAAAGTAGCTAGATCCTACTAAAAACTACCTAAAAACAATGCCAAAAAGCGTATAAATTATCCGCTCGTCAGTAAACCACTGCAAGTAACTCTTTTTCTATGGTTTTGTAGTTCTTCTGTGTGTCATTTAAAACATGATTGGCATAATAAATGATGTGCAGAAGCTTGTCATGCCTTTGTCCCAACACTGCACCAATGGCATGGTCACTAGCATCACACATTAGTTCAAATGGTAATGTCCTGTCTGGTGCAGAGATGACTGGTGTTGTGACCAGCTTAGCTTTCAGAGTCTCAAACGCCTGTAGACACTCCTTATCAAAGATAAATGGTGTGTTAGTAGCTAGCAGATTACTCAGAGGTTTTGCAATTTTTAAAAAATCCTTTATAAACCTTCTGTAGAATCCTGCATGCTCTAGAAAGCTTCTGATTGCCTTAACATTGGCAGGTGGTGGTAATTTTTCAATTATCTCTACCTTAGCTTAATCCACCTCTATTCCCTTGTTCGAAATTTTGTGCCCAAGGACAATTCCTTCAGTCACCATAAAGTGACATTTCTCCTAGTTTAAAACCAGGTTAGTCTCTTGGCACCTCTTTAGAACAAGTGCTAGATGGTCAAGACAGGAGCTGAATGAGTTTCCAAATACTGAAAAGTCATCCATGAAGACTTCCAGAAATTTTTCCACCATATCAGAGAAAATAGAGAGCATGCACCTTTGAAAGGTTGCAGGTGCATTGCACAGACCAAATGGCATCCTTCTGTATGCAAGTACTCCAGATGGACATGTGAATACTGTTTTCTCTTGATCTTGAGGATCTACTGCATTTTGATTATAACCTGAATATCCATCCAGAAAGTAGTAGTAATCATGACCTGCTTGTCTTTCTAGCATCTGGTCTATGAATGGTAAAGGAAAATGATCCTTTCTGGTTGCTGTATTGAGCCTTCTGTAATCAATACACATACGCCACCCTGTAACTGTTCTTGTAGGAACCAGTTCATTTTTTTCATTATGAACCACTGTCATGCCACCCTTCTTAGGGACGACTTGGACAAGGCTCACCCAGGGGTTATCAGAAATAGGATAAATAATCCCAGCCTCTAGTAATTTAGTGACCTCCTTCTGCATCACCT
Source organism: Arachis hypogaea (assembly GCF_003086295.3). NCBI lineage: Eukaryota > Viridiplantae > Streptophyta > Magnoliopsida > Fabales > Fabaceae > Arachis > Arachis hypogaea. The sequence continues at coordinate 40,593,920 of NC_092039.1, forward strand.
CCTTCATGGATGGATTCAGCCGCCTCTGTGGTTGAACCACAGGCTTAGCGTCATCCTCCAATAGGATCTTGTGCATGCATCTGGCTGGGCTAATGCCCTTAAGATCACTGATGGACCACCCAAGAGCTGTCTTGTGTGTCCTCAGTACTTGAATTAGTGCTTCCTCTTTCTGTGGCTCTAAGATAGAGCTTATGATTACAGGAAAAGTGTCACCTTCTCGCAGAAATGCATATTTCAGGGATGGTGGTAATGGTTTGAGCTCGGGTTTAGGAGGTTTCTCTTCTTCCTGAGGGATTTTCAGATGTTCTATTATTCTCTTTGGTTCCTCCAGATCAGGCTGAACATCTTTAAAGATATCCTCTAGCTCTGATTCAAGACTTTCAGTCATATTGACCTCTTCCACCAGAGAGTCAATAATGTCAATGCTCATGCAGTCGTTTGGGGTGTCTAGATGCTGCATAGCTTTGACAACATTCAACTTAAACTCGTCCTCATTGACTCTCAGAGTTAATTCCCCTTTTTGGATATCAATGAGGGTTTGTCCAGTTGCTAGGAAAGGTCTTCCTAGAATGAGAGCTACACTCTTGTGCTCCTCCATTTCAAGCACCACAAAGTCAGTGGGAAAGGCAAATGGCCCAACCTTGACAATCATGTCTTCAATCACGCCTGATGGGTATTTAATGGAGCAAACAGCAAGTTGGAGACATATCTGGGTTGGTTTGACTTCTTTAGTTAAACCAAGATTTTTGATAGTGGATGTAGGTATTCGGTTGATACTTGCTCCAAGATCACATAGAGCTTTCTTGGTACAAGTACCCTCAAATGTGCATGGTATCATGAAGCTTCCGGGATCTTTAAGCTTCTCTGGTAAGCTTTTCATAATGACTGCACTGCATTCTTCATTGAGGTAAACTTTTTCAGTTTCTCTTCAATCCTTCTTATGATTTAAGATCTCTTTCATGAACTTAGCATAAGAGGGTATTTGCTCAAGTGCCTTTGCAAACGGAATCTTTATTTCAAGAGTCCTGAGATAGTCTGCAAAGTAGGCAAATTGCTTATCCTGTTCCGCTTGGCGGAGTTTCTGAGGATAAGACATTTTGGCTTTGTATTCCTCAACCTTAGTTGCTGCAGGTTTATTTCCTACAAATGTGGTTGGAGAAGCCTTTTTAGAAGGGTTGCTATCAGCACTTGTATGTGTCTGATCCCTCACTGGCATTTGAATGCCAGGGTTAGAAGCTGGATTGGCGTTGGATGCCAACTCCTTACCTATTTCTGGCATTTGAACGCCAGAACTGAGCTTCCTTTGGGCGTTTAACACCAACTCCTTGCCTATTTGTGGCATTTGAACGCCAAAACTGAGCATGGGTTGGGCGTTTAATGCCAGCTCTTCACCCTTTTCTGGCATTTGAGCGCCATAATTATTCCTCTCTAGGCTCTTACTGTCCTCAGAGGGATTTTGGGTATCAATTTGTTCATTTCTTGGCTTCCTGCTGCCTTGAAGTGAGGTATCTAATGTTTTCCCACTTCTTAATTGAACTGCTTGGCACTCTTCTGTTATTTGTTTTGATAATTGTTGTTCTGTTTACTTCAATTGTACTTCCATATTCATATTAGCCATTCTTGTCTCTTGTAATATCTCCTTGAATTTGGCTAGCTGTTTTGTTAGAAAATTTAATTGTTGATTGAATTAAGTAACTTGTTCTGCAGGACTGAGTTTAGCAATTACTGTTTTAGCCTCTTCTTTCATGGAAGGTTCACTACTTAGGTACAGATGCTAATTTCTGGAAACTGTATCAATGAGCTCTTAAGCTTCTTCAATTGTCTTTCTCATGTGTATAAATCTACCAGCTGAGTGGTCCAAAGACATCTGAGCTTTCTCTATAAGCCTATAATAGAAGATGTCTAACTGCACCCACTCTGAAAACATTTCAGAGGGGCATTTTCTTAGCATCTCGCTGTATCTCTCCCAAGCATCATAAAGAGATTCATTATCTCCTTGTTTAAAGCCTTGGATGTTAAGCCTTAGCTGTGTCATCCGTTTTGGAGGGAAATATTGATTCAGAAATTTTTCTGACAGCTGTTTCCATGTCCTTATGCTAGCCTTAGGTTGCTTATTTAACCACCTCTTAGCTTGGTCTTTTACAGCAAATGGAAACAGTAACAATCTGTAGACATCCTAATCTACTTCCTTATCATGTACTGTGTCAGCAATTTATAAAAACTGTGCTAGAAACTCTGTAGGTTCTTCCTGTGAAAGACCGGAATACTGGCAACTTTGTAGCACCACGATAATGAGCTGAGGATTCAACACAAAACTACTGACTCCGATGGAGGGTATACAGATACTACTCCCATATGAAGCAGTAGTGGGATTAGCATATGACCCAGAGTCCTTCTGGACTGTTCATTTCCACTTAGGTCCATGATGGAGAAAGGGAGATGTTATGAATTAGAGATTCAAATAGTATTAAAATATTTTTTTTAATTTTTTTTTGAAAACGAAAATAAAAAAATGAAATAAAATAAAATAAATGAAAGATGGATGAGGATTTTCGAAAAATGAAGAAAGAGAAAAAGTGGTTAGAAAGTTTTGAAAAAGATATGATTTTAAAAAATTTTAAAAAGGATATGATTTGAAAAAGATATGATTTTAAAAAAAAAACTTGACAACTAAGATATGATAAGATAAAATTTTGAAATTGAAATCTGAATTTTTATGAAAAATTTCAAAATATTTGCTTAAAAATAGTTAGAAAAGATATTTTTTTTAATTTTGAATTTTATGATGAAAGAGAAAAACACACAAAAGACATAAAACTTAAAATTTTTAGATCTAATGCTCCTTGTTTTCGAAAATTTTGGAGGAAAAACACCAAGGAACACCAAACTTAAAAATTTTAAGATCAAAACAGAAAGAAGACTCAAGAACACCTTGAAGACTTATAAGAACAACAAGAACAAAAGAAAGAACACCAAACTTAAAATTTTTAGAAAACCAAAATAAGATTTTCGAAAACTAAAGGAAAATTAACAAGAGAACACCAAATTTAAATTTTGGCACAAGATTTAATCAAAGAAAAATTATTTTTGAAAAAGGTTTAAAAGGAAGATACCCAATTACCAAGAACACAAGCACAACGTTCTAACCAACTGAGCTAGAAATTTAACATGTTTTAAAAAGGTATTTTTAAGGGAAAATAAAAAATGCAATTCAAAAATTGAAAGATAAAGAAAAGCATGCAATTGACACCAAACTTAAAATATGACACTAAACTCATAGAAAAACTCAAAATTAATAAAGAAAAATAATATTTTTGAAAATTTTTTAAAAGAAAATAAAAGACTGTGACCCAAAAGACAATTTTCCTAATCTAAGCAACAAGATTCACCGTCAGTTGTTCAAACTCAAACAATCCCCGGCAACGGCGCCAAAAACTTGGTGCACAAAATTGTAAATCACACTTTTCACAATTCGTACCACTAACCAGCAAGTGCACTGGGTCGTCCAAGTAATACCTTACGTGAGTAAGGGTCGATCCCACAGAAATTGTTGGCTTGAAGCAAGCTATGGTTATCTTGTAATTCTTAGTCAGGATATCAATTATAATTATCAGTTGACTTGCAAATGAACAAGAAAGCATGGATTAAATAATACTTATTATGCAGTAGTGGAGAATATGTTGGAGTTTTGGAGATGCGTTGTCTTCTGAATCTCTGCTTTCCTTCTGTCTTGTTCTTCACGCACGCAAGGTTCCTCCTATGGCAAGCTGTGTGTTGGTGGATCACCGTCGTCAATGGCTACCATCCGTCCTCTCAGTGAAAATGGTCTAGGTGCACTGTCATCGCATGGCTAATCATCTGTCGGTTCTCACTCATGCTGGAATAGGATCCTTTGATCCTTTTGCGTCTGTCACTATGCCCAACCCTTGTGAGTTTGAAGCTTGTCACAGTCATTCAATCCCTGAATCCTACTCAGAATACCACAGACAAGGTGTAGACTTTCCAGATTCTCACGAATGCTGCCAATGGATTCTAGCTTATACCACGAAGATTCTGATTAAAGAATCCAAGAGATACTCATTCAATCGAAGGTAGAATGGAGGTGGTTTTCAGGCATGCGTTCATAGATTGAGAATGGTGATGAGTGTCACAGATCATCATATTCATCATATTGAAGTGCGAATGAATATCTTAGATAGAAACAAGCGTGTTTGAATGGAAAACAGAAATAATTGCATTAATTTATCAAGACGCTGCAGAGCACCTCACCCCCAACAATGGAGTTTAGAGACTCATACCGTCAAAGAATACAAAGTTCAGATCTGAAAATGTCATGAGGTACAGAATAAATCTCTAAAAGTTGTTTAAATACTAAACTAGTAACCTAGGTTTATAGAAAATGAGTTAACTAAGATAGATAGTGCAGAAATCCACTTCTAAGGCCCACTTGGTGTGTACTGGGGCTGAGACTTGAGCTTTTCATGTGCCTGGGCTATTTCTGGAGTTAAACATCAGGTTGTAACCTGTTTTGGGCGTTTAACTCCAATTTGCAACCTGTTTCTGGCGTTTAACGCCAGAATGGAACATGGAACTGTCGTTAAACACCAGTTTACGTCATTTATCTTCATACAAAGTATGGACTATTATATATTTCTGGAAAGCCCTGGATGTCTACTTTCCAACCCAATTGAGAGCGAGCTAATTGGACTCTTGTAGCTCCAAAAAATCCATTCCGAGTGCAGGGAGGTCAGAATCCAACAACATCAGCAGTCCTTTTTCAGCCTGAATCAGATTTTTGCTCAACTCCCTTAATTTCAGCCAGAAAATACCTGAAATCACAGAAAAACACACAAACTCATAGTAAAGTCCAAAAATATGAATTTTGCCTAAAAACTAATAAAAATATGCTAAAAACTAACTAAAACATACTAAAAACTACATGAAATTACCCCCAAAAAGTGTATAAAATATACGCTCATCAAATGTCTCCTTCTATGACAATAGAAAATGCATAGATGACAGATAAGGTGAGGGAATGCCAACCTTACTAAGGTGGAGGGCTTCTCAGCTATCTTATACAACTCTTGAGGTATTACCTCATGTACCTCCACCTCACTTCCAATCATGATGCAGTGAATCATGATGGCTCTGTCTATGGTCACTTCTGACCGATTACTAGTGGGGATGATAGAGCATTGGATAAATTCCAACCATCTTCTAGCTACTGGCTTGAGGTCAAGCCTTCTCAGTTGGATAGGCTTACCTTGAGCATTCCTCTTCCACTGAGCACCTTCCACACAAATGTCTGTGAGGACTTCGTCCAACCTTTAGTCAAAGTTGACCCTTCTAGTGTAAAGACGTGGGTCTTCTTGCATAATTGGAAGATTGAGCGCCAACCTTACACTTTCCGGGCTGAAATCCAAGATACGCCCTTGGAGCATAGTGTTCCAATTTTTGGGTCTTGGGTTCACACTTGTATCATGGTGTTTAGTGACCCATGCATTGGCATAGAACTCCTGCACCATCAAGATCCCAACTTTTTGGATTGGATTAGTTAGGACTTCCCAACCTCTCCTCTGGATTTCTCTTTGGATCTCTGGGTACTCATTCTTTTTTAGCTTAAAGGGGACTTCAGAAATCACCTTTTTCTTTGCCACTACTTCATAGAAGTAGTCTTGATGAGTTTTGGCGATGGATCTCTCCATCTCCCAAGCTTCGGAGGTGGAAGCAATTGCTTTCCCTTTCCTCTTCCTAGAAGATTCTCCAACCTTGGGTGCCATAGGCGTGAGTGGAAAGCAAAAAGCAAGGCTTTTCCAAAACCAAACATAAAAGAGAAGAAGAAAAAAGGGAATAGAGGAGATGGAAGGAGATAGTGGGTTCGGCCAAGTGAGGCTAGTAGTGTATGAATGATGTGTGTTGGAGAGGTAGTATGAGGGGTTATTTATAGGGGATGGGATGGGGTAGGGTTCGGTTACAGAAAGGGAATCAGGTGGGAGATTTTGAATTTGAAGTGGGTGGGGGTTGGTAGGAGTTATGATGTTTTTGGGAAGTGATATGGATGTGATTGGGTTAGGATTTATAGGGAAGAGTGTGTGGGGAAGAGAGAAAGTAAGAGGGAGAAGAAGTGGGGTAGGTGAGGAATTTGTGGGACCCACTAATCCTGAGGGGTTAGGGAATTTGAGTTTTCTCCCCCTTCGGGCATTGAACACCCAGCTCTATGCTCCTGGCTGGCGTTCAACGCCAGCTATGTACCTCTAAGTGGGCATTGAACGCCCTTGAGGATGCTCCTGCCTGGCGTTCAACACCAGGTTTCTGCCCCCATCACTAGTGTTCAACACCAGTAATGTACTCCCTGGTTGTCGTTCAACGCTAGCACTATGCTCTCTGGCTGGCTGATGAGCGGATAATTTATACGCTTTTTGGCATTGTTTTTAGGTTGTTTTTAGTAAGTTTAAGCTACTTTTAGGGATGTTTTCATTAGTTTTTATGTTAAATTCACATTTCTGGACTTTACTATGAGTTTGTGTGTTTTTCTGTGATTTCAGGTAAATTCTGGCTGAAATTGAGGGACTTGAGCAAAACTCTGAAAAAGGCTGACAAAAGGACTGCTGATGCTGTTGGAATCTGACCTCCCTGCACTCGAAATGGATTTTCTGGAGCTACAGAACTCCAATTGGCGCGCTCTCAACGGCGTTGGAAGGTAGACATCCAGAGCTTTCCAGCAATATATAATAGTCCATACTTTATTCGGAAATTGACGACGTAACTTGGCGTTGAACGCCAAGTACATGCTGCTGTCTGGAGTTAAACGCCAGAAAAACGTCATGATCCGGAGTTGAACGCCCAAAACACGTCATAACTCAGAGTTCAACTCCAAGAGGAGCCTCAGCTCGTGGATTGATCAAGCTCAGCCCAAACATACACCAAGTGGGCCCCGGAAGTGGATTTATGCATCAATTACTTACTCATGTAAACCCTAGGAGCTAGTTTATTATAAATAGAACATTTAACTATTGTATTAGATGTCTTTTGACCACGTTTGATCTTTGGTCTCAGTTTTGTTTTATTCTTCATCTTAGGAGGCCATTGAGCACGTTTAGGGGGGCTGGCCATTCGGCCATGCCTGAACCTTTTACTTATGTATTTTCAACGGTGGAGTTTCTGCACTCCGTAGATTAAGGGTGTGGAGCTCTACTGTACCTCAAGTATTAATGCAATTCTATTTTCTTTTATTCAAATCTCTCTTATTCTTATTCCAAGATATTCATTCGTACCCAAGAACATGATGAATGTAATGATTAAGTGACGCTCATTATCATTCTCACTTATGAACGCACGTGATTGACAACCACTTCCATTCTACATGCAACAGAGCTTGAATGTGTATCTCTTAGATTCCTCAACAGAATCTTCGTGGTATAAGCTAGATAGATGGCGGCATTTATGAGGATCTAGAAAGTCTCACCATGTCTGTGGTATTCCGAGTAGGATCCTGGGAATCCGAAAAGTCTCACCTTGTCTGTGGTATTCCGAGTAGGATTCCGGTAATGAATGACTGTGACGTGCTTCAGACTCGCAAGTACTGGGCGTTAGTGACAGACGCAAAAGAATCAAGGGATTCTATTCCAGTAGGAGCGGGAACCAACCAGTGATTAGCCGTGCTGTGACAGAGCGCGTGAGCGTAGTTTTCACTGCGAGGATGGGATGTAGCTTTCGGCCAGGTGATGCCTCCATACGATTAGCCATGCGAGTGACAGCCGCAGAGGACCATTTTCCCGAGAGGATTCAAAGTAGCCATCGTCGAACAGTGAACCCCTATACACAGCTTGCCATGGAAAGGAGTAAGAAGGATTGAGTTGAAGCAGTAGGAAAGCAGGCGTCCGTGAGCCATGCAGTATCTCCATATGCTTATCTGAAATTCCCACCAATGAATCTGCATAAGTATCTCTTTTATTATTTCCTTTTATTATTTGATTTTCTAAATTCCATAATTTTATCTGCCTAACTGAGATTTACAAGGTGACCATAGCTTGCTTCATACCAACGATCTCTGTGGGATCGACCCTTACTCACGTAAGGTTTATTACTTGGACGACCCAGTACACTTGCTGGTTAGTTGAACGAAGTTGTGTCCACTCGTGCCAATTTTAAATTTCATAAAAGTACAACTTAAAGAATAGCGATCACAATTTCGTCCACCACTGGCGTTCAACGCTAGCAATGAGCACTTCATGGGCGATGAATGCCCACTCTGGCCTCCCTGGCTGGCGTTCAACGCCAGCAGGGTCTTTACTACAGGTTGTTCTATTTCTAGCGTTGACTATTTCTGTTTCTATTCTAACTACTGCACGTGATCATAAACTCAAAGAAAACATGAAAGTTAACTGAAATAGCTTAAATATAAATAAGAAAACATTAATTATTGATGGGTTGCCTCCCAACAAGCGCTTCTTTAACGTCACTAACTTGACGGTTAGCTCCTTACGGAGATGGATAGGGGCTCAGAATTTCGCCCCTTACGGTGAATTTCTTGCATGTGCTCTCATGGAAAAGTTCCACATGTTCCAGAGACAGGATCCTGCACAAGTATGTGGGATGACTGAATTATTTGTGAAGACAACCATCATGCCAGGTGAGAGGTCTTCAGTGGGGATTTTCTTATCCCTCCAGCCTTTAGGTACTTTCTTCTTAGTACCTTTGTTCTCAGTGCTTGACAGCGACTGTCCAACACCAAACTTAGAATTGGTGTTTGGGGACTCTGTATATCTCTGCACTGAGAGAGAAGGTTGAAGCACTTCATGCTTATGCATGGTGCTTCCTTTAACTGAGGAAGAATGAGGTTTTTGAACATTAAATACAAGACATTCCTCATTTAATTGCAGGACTATTTCTCTTTTGTCTACATCAATCACATCCTTGGCTGTAGCTGGGAAGGGTCTTCCAAGGATGATGGACTCATCCTCTTCCTCCCCAGTATCCAGGATTATGAAGTCAGCAGAGATGTAAAGGTCTTCAACCTTTACCAAGACATCCTCTACTAGTCCTTAAGCCTTTTTCATAGACTTGTCTGCCATCTCAAGAGAGATTCTTGCAGCTTGTACCTCAAAGATTCCCAGCCTCTCTATTACAGAGAGAGACATGAGGTTTATGGTTGACCCTAGGTCACATAGAGCCTTATCAAACGTTATTGTACCTATGGTGCAAGGGATTAAGAAGCATCCAGGATCTGACTTCTTCTGAGGTAACTTATGCTGAACTAAGGCATTGAGCTCTTTGGTTAGCACTGGAGGTTCTTCCTCCAATGGCTCCGTGCCAAATAACTTGGCATTCATCTTCATCAAAATTCTTAGGTACCGATCAACTTGCTCTTCTCTAGTTTACTCTTCCTCATCAGAAGAGGAGTACTCTGCAGATTCTATGATCTTCAACCAAGCATTCAAGGGAACTTCAATGGGCTCCTCATGAACCTTGGGTTCTAACAGTTCTTCAATAGTGAAGTTCTTGGTGGGCTGAGGCTTGCCAACTATCCCTATTATGGCATTCAATGCCAAAACTTGTGTTTCTTTGGGCATTGAACGGCCAGCTTGAATACCTTCACTGGCATTCAACGCTAGTTATTTTGCCTTTGTGGGAATTTAATGCCCAGTAAGGACCTTTTAGTGGCGTTCAACGCTAGAATTAGGGAAGCATTGGGTGTTGAACGCCCAGCTAATGCCCGAATGCCAGCTTCTCTGCCATTTTGGGCGTTGAATGCCCAGTAGGGGCTTCCTTACTGATGTTCAATGCCATCTTAGGTACCAATTTGGGCGTTGAATGCTAGTAAGGTCTTCCTTATTGGTGTTCAATGCTAACTCTTCCTCTTTAGGTTTGGCCTCAGCCTCTGTGGTGGTGACCTTGCACTCTTCTCTTGGGTTAGTCAGTGTTACTAGAAAGAGTGTTAGGAGGAGTCTCAGGGATTCTCTTGCTCAGCTGACCAACTTATACCTCCAGATTTATGATGGAAGATCTTGTTTTAGTTATGAAACTATGAGTGGTCTTAGAGAGGTTGGAGTCTATTGTGACTAAGTCAGAAAGGCTCTACCTAGGAGTCTCTAAATGTTCCTAAGAAGATGGGAATGGTGGTTTGTTGTTGAACCTATTCTGGGTTCTTCCACCTTGATTATTGTTAAAGCCTTGCTGATGCTTCTGTTGATCCTTCCATGAAAGGTTAGGATGATTCCTCTATGAAGGGTTGTAGCTATTTTCATAGGGTTCTCCCATGTAATTCTCCTCTTCTAGTGAAGGTTGATCTGGATCTTAAGCTTCTCCTTCATAGGAGGATTCTTGAGTGCTGCCAGTTGCAGCTTGTGATCCGGTCAAATACTGAGAGATCATATTGACTTATTGGGTCAAGATCTTTTTCTGAGCCAATATGGCATTCAGAGTATCAACTTCCAAGACTCCTTTCTTTTGAGCTACCCCATTATTTATAGGGTTTCTCTCAGAAGTGTACATCAATTAGTTGTTTACAACCATTTTAATGAGTTCCTGTTCTTCAACAGGTATTTTTTTCAAGTGGAGTGATCCAACAGAAGAATGATCCAAGGACATCTTGGATATCTCAGATAGGCCATCATAGAAGATCCCTAGGATAGACCATTCTGAGAGCATGTCAGGAGGATACCTCCTGATCAGTTGCTTGTATCTTTTCCAAGCTTCATAGAGGGATTCACCCTCTTTTTATCTGAAGGTTTGAACTTTCACCCTGAGCTTTCTCATCTTTTAGGGTGGAAAGAACTTAGTCAATAAAGCATTGACCAACCTTTTCTAAGAGTCCAGGATTTCCTTAGGTTGAGAATCCAACCATATCTTAGCTCTGTCTCTAACAGCAAAAGGGAAAAGCATAAGTCTGTAGACCTCATGATCCACTCTGTTGGTTTTAAGAGTATCACAGATCTGTAAAAATTCAGATTGGAACTGATATGGATCTTCCAGTGGAAGTCCATGAAATTCGCAATTCTGTTGCATGAGAGAAACTAATTGAGGCTTTAGCTCAAAGTTATTAGTTCTAATGGCAGGTATGGAGATACTTCTGCCATAGAAGTCAGTAGTGGGTGTAGTGAAATCACCCAGAACCTTCCTTGCATCTCCTTCATTATTCGGCTCAGCTGTCATGTCTGTACTTTCAGTTTCTTATTCGAAAAGTTATGTAAGATCTCTTCCGGAGTGTTATGCTTTAACTTTTTGCAAACACTTCCTTAGAATCCTCTCAGGTTCAGGATCAAGATCCAAGAGAGGTTCTTTATCCCTGTTCCTGCTCATAAACAAGAAAAGAAAAACAAGAAAGAAGAAGAATCAGAGCTCTATGTTCAAGAATAGAGGACTCCCTGTGAGATGTGAAGAAGAAAGAAGAATGAAAATAGAGGAAGGAGATGAAAAATTCGAATAAAAGGGAAGAAGAATTCAAAAATTAGAAGTAAAAAAAGAAACTAGAATTAAAATATTTTTGTTTTTATTTTATTTATTAATTGAATTAAAAAATTAAAAGCTAATTAACTAAAAAGATTTGAAAGTTAAATGATGAATTTCGAAAAAGAAGATAGAGAAATAGAAGAGAAGTTTTCGAATATAGGAGAGCGAAGAATTAGTTAGGAAGTTTTGAAAAAGAAGAAAGAGAAAACAAGTAACTAATTAAGAAATATTTGAAAACAAGATAACATAGAAGATTTGAAAAAGATTTAATTTTGATATTTGAATTTTGAGTTTTGAATTTTAAAATTTGAATTTTAAATTTTCAATTTTTAATTTGAAACAATATGAGATAAAGATTTGAAAAAGATTTGATTTTTGAAAAGAATCGATTTTGAAATTCAAATTTAAGATAAAATAAGATAATGATTTGAAATTAAAAAAGATAAGATAAGAAAAGATAAAGATTTGAAAAAGGTTTGAATTTTTAAATTTTAAAAGAAAGATAAGATAAGATAGAATTAAATTAAAAGAAAATATTTTGAAAAGATTTTAAAAAGATAAGATTTGAAATTTGAAATTTGAAATTAAGACGGCTAATCCACGACTTCGTTGGGGACTTCTCAAGACACCAGTTCAGCCGAGGTATGGGGAGATTAGGGTCTTTGTGGTAGAGGCTAGAACCAAAGGCGCAATGATGAGTCCATATTTTCCGATATATTTTGGCTTGATTTTGGATGGATTCTAGCATATGAACTCACACTTAAGCACCAAAATAGCATACTTTTGTATTTTAATGCTTGGATTAGTGATTTTTAATTCCACTTCTATGTCATTTGATGCAGTGATATGGTTTGTGAGTGATTTCAGATCTTGGAGGCAAGAATGGATGGCCAAAAGTGGAAAAAAGCATGTACAAGGGAAAAACATGAAGAAAACAAGGAAAAGCACACACAGCGAAGTGTGCATGCGCACAACCCCTCGTGTGTGCGCACGAGCGAGGATTTCCATGTGTGTGTGCGCATAAGTGCTTCTGCGTATGCACAAGTCAACTTTCAGCTGAGTGTGTGGATGCACACATCTGTGCGTCCGCACAGGTCCCTACACATGATTGCATTAATAAAACATGTGCTGCGCGAATTTGGAGGCCCTTGGCTCATTTTTGGAAGGCTGAAATGCTGAATGGAAGTGCTATATAAAGGGGATGTCAACACATTTGAAGGCATGAGGCTTTAGCTCACTTAGAGAGTTTAATTTCATAATATTAGGAGTAGGAGTAGTGTAGAGTAGACTGCTCTATTAGGGTTTCATTTCCATTTCAATTGTAGTATTTTATAGCAAGCTTTGATCTTTAATTTTGCTTCTTTAATTGTAAGTACTCTCAATTTCCTCTTTAATTAAAGCACTTTTACCTTTACTTCCTTTTGGTTCAAGTTACTTTGTTCATATTGCAATTTTGTGTTTCTTGAAGTTTTGATCAATGAATTTTATGTTTCATGCTTCATTTATGTTTGACTGCTTGTTTATGTTTGGTTTTGTTGATAGTTGGTTATAGTTTTATCATTTTCCTTGCAATTTCCCATGTTTTACTTTTATGCACACAAGGTGTTTGTGAAAATGCCAACTTTAGATTTTGAGTAGATTTTCACACCTTGGCTTGTGGTTTGAGTTCCTAGGATACTAGAGTCATAATGTCCGATATTTAGTGGTAATTCTTGGGGAGTTAGTTGACTCTTGTTTCCATTAAATCTAGCCTTTTATCAACTAGTTTGGTAAGTTGGCTAGGACTTATGGATTAAGGTCAATTATGCTTGCTTGACTTACTCCTCGATGGTTGGGGTTGACTAGGCGAGACGAACTCATGATAATTACCATAGTTGTGGATATGGCAATAATAGGATTCCTTGGATCCTCAATCCCAAGTCAAGGCTTCTTTTATGCATTTTCACTAGTTTTGATCTTGTTTCCTTTTTACTTGCATTAATTCCCAATTTTGAGCATCCCTTAGTTCTTTTAATCTTTTGTTCTTTCGATTTTGCAAAACCCCTTTTTGTCCTATCAACCGAAAGCGTATAACACTTCGATTGCACTCCTAGGTCAGAACGACCCGAGGTTTAATTACTCTCAATTTATACTTGATTTGAATTTTAAAACATTCAATTTGAGCATTACTTGTTGGCTTGGAACTATACCTATGACGCCAATCTTATCTTGAGATGAAATTCCTAGCCGATAATTTTGCTCACTGTCAAATTTGGCGCCGTTGCCGGGGAGATGCAATCGGCGTTATATCTTTTGGTTGATGTAAATATGTTGATAATGTAAATAGCACTTCTTGGTTGTTTGTTTGCTTTTCATAGTAGGTTTTTGTTTATATTTTCTTGATGACTTTTTCACACCATAACCACAATGCACCCCAATGGAACCCAAACACTTACCTTTCTAGTCACCAATCTTACACGCCATCACCTCACTACATACAAAACCAAAACCCTTACCCTCATGAGTTCGATTGTCAACCTTCATCACCTCAATCTTCATCTTCATATATGGATCAAGCCACACAAGAAGTACTATTCATGCTCTTTCAAGAACAACAAGAGTTCCGGAAGAAGCAAGAGCAAGTCGTGTCTACCTTTACAAAAGCTTTGGATCATTTAGCTTTATTGAATTCATGCCACAAGCAAAAAATTCTAGTGGATGAATGTGTGGGACCAAGTGAAAAGTGTGGAGTGAAAGAAGAATTGCAAAATCAAGAAGAAGATGTCAAGTCACAACATAAAATGCCAAGGGAGACAAATGAAGAGTTGGTGGGAATTGATCAAGAGGATTTCATCATTCAAGATTTTTTGTCCAACTTGGGTAATTCCTTCTATGACCTTCATGAACCTCCATTATTAGATTTGGAAGGAGATGTTGATGTGGACTTCACACAACCTCCAATTTTTTACTTAAGTGGTGATGAAGAAGATTCAAAAGAGGTTGAGAAAGATCTTAGTTGCCAAGAGGTGAAAGCCTTTGTGCAAGAGCAAATTGAGTGGGTGAAGATTTCTTCAACAAGCTTTCTAGCCCCACAACAATATGCCGTCTTAGAAATGGATTGTCAACTTCGAACCTTTCTTGGAGTATTGGATAGTAAAGAGAAGAAGGTTGATTGGCCAAGAAATGCAAAGTACATCCAAGAGCCAGTCCAACCTTTAGAGCTCAGTTAAGGTGCAAGAGTCAATGTAGTGGATTCCAGGGAATGCACAAGTGTTCTAATGGTGATTTAAGACATTGTTCATCCAAGTGCAGGAGTGAGGATCAAGAAGAGGGTGAACAAAAGACTAGAGTATGGGATCCGGGCATAAATTTCAAGAATCAACAAAGTTGGATCCTAATTGCTAGCTTGAAATCTCTCATGAGTTTGATGCAATCTAATTGGGACCCCAGAGGTCAAATCGATAACAAACTTGGTTGGAGATTCAAGGAGGAGTGGAAGCATAAGCCGCCCTAACGAGGATCTCCTCACCATGACCAACTTAGGACTATAAACCAAAGTGCTAGGTGGGAGACACCCCACCATGGTAATATCCTTCTAACTTTCACTTTTTTAACTCTTGTTCCATGAATGATTGGCTATGTTGCTTGGTTGATTAGATTTATTTTGATGTTTGTTAAGTAATCTTAGTGAAATAATGTATTTTTGGGAGTTTTGTGATGTTTTGGGACTTGAAAACCTATTTTGGATGTCAAGTTTGATGCCTTGGAGGCATAATTTTTGTTGTAGGAACAGAGACATGTGCGTGCGCACAGCCTTGTGCGTCCGCACAGATCTCCTGTTTTCCGATTCCCGTGCGTACGCACAGCAATGTGCGCACGCACACCCTTAAACACCCTTACTGTTCCCAGCACGCGCATAGCTTGTGCGTGGGAACACTCCTCACATGGTGTGCAGCCACACACATCCCCTTTCTAAAAAAAAAAACCTCTTGTGCATGCGCATAGCTCTGAGCGCACGCACAATCTTGAATGCCCCCTGGCCGCAGCGCACGCACAGCCTGTGCACATAACCCCCTTTTTCCTCATCTGTGCGCCCGCACACTACCTTATGCACCCGCACAGGATGCGATACACCTTCTGCTCGTAGCGTCCGCACGACCATGTGCGTTCGCATACCCCCCTATTCCTTGTGTGCATCCGCACATGACCTTGTGCGTCCGCACTGATGACAAGTCATCATATGCTTGTTTTTCAAGCTAATTTCACTTGTTTCATTGGTTTTTATGGACTTTATTGCATTACAAGAAAGCAATTTGGAGTGGAAGTGCATGGTTTCTTTGAATCAATCAACCACCCTTTAATTGACACAAAATCATGAAGTTTAAGCTTGAATTAATTGATTTTTAAATGAATTTTAAGCTTTGTGAATTTTGTGATACTTTGATTGGTTGTTTTGATTACTTGTAGGTGAAGAAAAGAAAAAATAGGAAAAGCGTGGCCTAAGGAGCATGATCTAAGCAAAGAAAGAAAGCGTGGCACAAGGCAGAGAAGCGTGGCTCAAAGAATGAAAAAGCATGGATGCATTCATCCAAGGAACAAGGGCATAAAGCTCTTGCCAAGAGCTTAAAGCTCTTGTGGAGAGCTTTCCTTCAAATAATCAAAAGCCAAGCTCTTGCCAAGAGCTTAAAGCTCTTGCCAAGAGCTTAAAGCTCTTGCCAAGAGCTTTATCACAAGCACATGGAAGAATGAAGCAAGGCAAGCTCACATGCAAAGCTCTTGCCAAGAGCTTTGTCCAAGAGGTTTTTCGGGCATTCCAAGGGAAAAATCAAGGAGAAAAAGCTCAAATATGCACTCACCAAGACTTGAACCCATGACCAAGGAGAGGGGGCCAACGCTATTCAACAAGGAAAAACAAGCCAAAATTGGCTTGTTTTCATTCAGCAAGGTTCGAACAGGGAGCATTAAGGAAGCAAGGCCTAGTGCGCCACTAACTTGCCAAGGAAAATGGCCAGCAACTTCCTTCACCAAGATTCGAACCGGGTACCTCAAGGAAGCAAGATTTTGGGCACTACTCTTGTGCCAAGAAAGCTAGCTCCACAAGTGCTCCACCCAAGATTTGAATCAAGGACCTCAAGGACAAGTAAAGCTCTTGCCAAGAGCTTTAAGCTCTTGCAAAGAGCTTTGTTCTCTTGTCACAAGGGAGGACCGTGCACACACTTTAGCAAGGAAGGGAACCAAAGCTCTTGGCCAAAGCTCTTGCCAAGAGTCGAGCTTTTCCCTGGGAGGTGCACCATGGGCCAAAATTCAACAAAAAATCCAAATTACTTCATTTCTTCACCAATTTTGAGAGCCCACCCAAATTCTTAGATCCACATTAGGAAGTGTATAAATAGGTGTTAGTTAGCTATAGAAAAATTTTTTTTACTTTTACTTTTCAATTTTACTTTCACTTTTAGCTTCTTCTGACATTTTTTTTTTGAAATTGTAATTGGAGAATTGGATCATTTTACTTTCTGTTTTGAATTCTTCTTGCTCTTTTGAAAACTTCTAATTGAATTGGAAGGAGACTTGAGTTCTCCTCCTTTGGGCATTCTCGTTTCCTTCTCTGCAAGGCTTGCTTGAGTCTTGGGTGTGAAGAATTGAGGAAATTCTTTCTCAATCTCACCTTAAGATCTCTTTGTTTCTTTCTCTGCATAATTCAAGTTTCTTTACTGGTTTTCATCATCAATTCTCTTTCAATTGTTTTTCTGAATTGGATCAACGAAGATAGTGAGATCTAGACTTGGTTTTCTAGTCTCTTGACCCCTGAGATCTTGCATTTCCATTTAGTTTATCTGCTGAATGCTTCTTCAAGCAAATTTACTTGTCTGTTTGAGATCTCTTTCAATTCAAATCATCCTCTACTCTTTTACTTGTTGCAATTTACTCTTCTGTGTTTAGATTCTGCAATCCCAGTTTCCAATTCCCTTTTACATTCAAGCAATTTACATTTCTTGCACTCTAAGCTTCTGCAATTTACATTTCTTGCACTTTAAGTTACTATCATTTACTTTACTTGTTCTTTAAGATTCAGCACTTTAATTTCTTAGCTCCTTAATTTACTGTAATTTTCCCTCTCCCTTTACAATTCATGCAATTTAGCTTTTGTCAATCACAAATCACTCAAATCAACTCTTGTTTGCTTGATTAAATCAACCACTAAACTAAAATTGCTCAATCCTTCAATCCATGTGGAATCGACCTCACTCATGTGAGTTATTATTACTTGATGCGACCCGGTACACTTGCCGGTGAGTTTTGTGTTGGATCGTTTTCCACACATCAAGTTTTTGGCGCCGTTGCCGGGGATTGAAATAGATTGACAATGATTAAGTGAAGTGGAGATCTAGATTAAGCATTTTTTTCTGTTGTTCTCAACTAACATATTAATTGTTTGACTATTTGCCTAAGCTAACCAAAACTTCATTCTGGCAATAGATTGAAGTTTCACTGGTTTTCTGGTTTTCTGTGTTTCTTGTGTTGTGTTTGTATGTCAGGTATAGGGAGAGCTACCCCTATTTTCTCTGAAACTGACCAAAGAACTCTTCGAAGGTTGAGAAGAGAAGCTAGAGGGAAGGCTGTTGTTGGAGAAGAGGAGTCAGAAGAAGAATTCCAAGAGATGAAAGGAGATCCATCTAATCCTAATCATCCAGAATGAGGGGTCAACAACAACCCACAACAAAGGAGAGTACTGGCCTCTTATACATTTGCAAACGCTAGACATTGTGGGAGTAGCATTCTTACCCCTAATGTTAATGCAAATAACTTTGAACTGAAGCCACAACTCATCACATTGGTTCAAAACAACTGTTCTTTTGGAGGAGGACCACTTGAGGACCTGAATCAACATCTATCTACCTTCTTGAGGATTTGTGACACAGTTAAAAGCAATGGAGTGCACCCTGACATCTACAAGCTGCTGTTATTTCCATTCTCCCTCAGAGATAAAGCCACTCAATGGCTAGAAACATTCCCAAATGAGAGCATCAACACTTGGGATGATTTAGTGAGAAAGTTTCTTGCAAAATTTTACCCCTCTCAAAGGATCATTAGATTAAAGACTGAGGTGCAGACATTCACACAAATGGATGCTGAAAATCTATATGAGGCATGGGAAAGATATAAGGCTCTATTGAGGAAATGTCCACTAGAGATGTTCACTGAGTGGGATAAGCTGCAAAACTTCTATGAAGGACTCACTCTAAAGGCTCAAGAGGCACTTGACCACTCAGCTGGAGGATCATTGCAATTGATGAAAACTGCAGAGGAGGCTCAAAACCTCATTAATATGGTGGCCAACAACCAATACTTCTTTGCTCACCAAAGGCAACGCCAACTATCACAGAGGAAGGGAGTGCTAGAATTGGAAGGAGTGGATACAATTTTGGCTCAACACAAAGTGATGCAGCAGCAGATTCAGCAACAATTTGAACAAATGGCCAAAAAAATTGATAGCCTACAATTGCATCAGTGAGTGCCACAAGCCACCCAACCACTTCTTGGGGGCAGAATGAAGAGAACCAAGAAGAACAGCAGGAGCAAATCCAATATGTGCACAACCAAAATTCTGGACAAAATGAGGTGTATGGTGACACTTAGAATCCATCTTGGAAGAACCACCCAAACCTCAGGTGGGGAGATAACCACAACCAGAACCAACAACCATGGCAAAGGAACTCAAATCAAAACACCTCAAGGAACAACCAAAACCACAACCAGCAGCAAACTAACCAAAATCCTTACAGAAAACCCCAAAATAATTACCCCAATTCCAACCATTATCCATCCAATAACCAACCCATCAACCAAAATACTTACCATCAATCATCAACACCCGACAACCAACCAATCTCACAAGACTCTCAAAGGATCACTAATCTGGAGATGCTAATGGAGAAGATGATGAAGAGCCAAGAAATGACAACAAAGAACAAGGAAGCTTCCCTGAAGAGCATGGAGAGGCAGATTGGACAACTCTCCAAGCAAATTTCTATTGAGAGACCTTCAAGCTCACTACCAAGTGACACCATTCCTAATCCAAAAGAAGAATGCAAGGTTGTACAACTAAGGGGTGGAAAGACATTGGTGGATAGTAATAGGGAGGCAACCAAGAAGCCTATGGACAGCAACAAAGAACCAACAGAAAAAGAGGAAGCTAGTAACAAGGACATAACAACAAGCAAAAATGTCCAAGAGAAGCTCAAAAAGAAAAACAACCAGCCACACAGTTCAAAGAAAGAAGTTCAAGGACAACAGCAAGTGGAGAAGAGCTTTACACCTCCACTGCCATATCCTCAGAGATTTAACAAAGAAGCAAATGATCAACACTTCCATAAGTTCCTTGAGACTTTCAAGAAGCTAGAGATAAACATTCCCTTGGCTGAGGCATTGGAGCAAATGCCCCTGTACGCCAAGTTCTTGAAGGAGCTCATCAACAAGAAAAAAGTTTAGCTGGAGAAGGAGACTGTGCTGCTCACTGAAAAATGTAGCGTCGTGCTTCAAAAAGGAATACCACCAAAGCTTAAAGATCCAGGGAGCTTTGTAGTTTCATGCACCATAGGCAAAATAACCTTAGACAAAGCTCTTTGTGATCTTGGAGCTAGTATCAACTTAATGCCCCTATCCATGATGAGGAAGCTTGCTATAAAAGAACTCAAACCCACCAGGATGTCACTAGTCATGGCAGATAGATCGATCAAGACACCCAATGGAATTGTGGAAAATCTGTTAGTAAAGATTGGGGAGTTTATTTTCCCTGCAGACTTTGTAATCTTGGACACCGAAGAAGAAGGAAACAATTCAATCATCTTAGGAAGGCCATTTTTAGCAACTGCAAGAGCTATTATTGATGTGGAAATAGGAGAAATGATCTTCAGAGTACACAATGAGCAAATGGTCATAAATGTCTTCAAGTCAATGCAACACCCTCCAGAGCAAGAGGATTACTTGAGGGTGGGCATGATAGAGAGCCTGGTGGAGGAAATGTTAGATACTAATCATCATGAACAAGAAGAGGAAAATAGTTAAGAGACAATAGAGGAACAAGCAGCCGAAATCTCTATTGACAAAGAGGTGAATCCAAACAAGAAAGAAGAAGTGCAAAAACAAGAACTGAAGCTGTTACCCACCCATCTCAAATATGCATTCCTTGACACATCAGAGAGCTTTCCAGTGATCATCAATTCGTCCCTGATAGAAAAGGAAGAAGGAGAGCTTCTTGATGTACTCAGGGCTAACAAGGATGCTTTAGGATGGGCCATTGACGATCTGAAAGGCATCAACCCAGCAGTGTGTATGCATAAGATCCTCTTGGAGGACAATTCCAAACCAGTGGTTCAATCTCAGAGGAGGCTAAATCCCACAATGAAGGATGTTGTCCAGAAGGAAGTAATGAAGTTGTGGAATACAGGGATAATCTATCCTATCTCCGATAGCTCATGGATAAGGCCAATTCAAGTGGTACCAAAGAAAGGTGGGATGACAGTCATTGTTAATGAAAAGAATGAACTCATTCCCACAAGAACTATGACAGGATGGAGGATGTGTATTGACTATAGGAGGTTGAATGATGCCACACGCAAAGATCACTTCCCTCTTTCCTTCATTGACCAGATGCTTGAAAGATTGGCCGGTCATGCTTACTACTGCTTCCTAGATGGGTATTCTGGGTATAATCAGATAGTGGTAGATCCAAAGGACCAAGAAAAGACCTTGTTCACATGTCCCTTTGGAGTATTCGCCTATAGAAGGATGCCATTTGGGCTGTGCAATGCCCCGGCCACCTTTCAGAGTGTATGCTCTCCATTTTCTCTGATATGGTTGAAAAGTTTTTAGAGGTCTTCATGGATGACTTTTCTATTTTTGGTGACAATTTCAATGCTTGCCTACAACATCTGACCCTTGTCTTGAAATGGTGCCAAGAAACTAATTTGGTTTTAAACTGGGAAAAGTGCCACTTCATGGTGCCTGAAGGGATTGTTCTTGGTCACAAAGTTTCAAGAAAAGGGATAGAGGTTGACAAGGCAAAGGTGGAAATCATAGAGAAGCTCCCTCCACCAACCAATGTGAAATATGTTAGAAGTTTCTTGGGGCATGCAGAATTTTATAGAAGGTTTATCAAGGATTTTCTAAAATAGCCAAACCTTTGAGTAATCTGTTGATGATTGATAATCCTTTTGTTTTTGATGAAAATTGCCAGCATGCCTTTGAAACTTTAAAAAACAGACTCACAACAGCACCAATCATCACACCCCCAGATTGGGAACTACCTTTTGAACTCATGTGTGATGCAAGTAACATTGCAATTGGTGCTGTGCTTGGACAAAAGAAGGGAAACTTGCATCATGTCATATATTATGCAAGTAAGGTGTTGAATGAGGCTCAAAAAAATTACACTACAGCAGAGAAGGAGTTATTAGCTGTAGTTTATGCATTTGATAAGTTTAGATCATACTTGATAGGATCCAAAATTGTGGTTTATACTGACCATGCTGCCCTTAAGTATTTGATGTCAAAGCAGGATGCTAAACCAAGACTTATCAGGTGGATATTACTCCTACAAGAATTTGACATTGAAATAAAGGACAAGAAGGGCACTGAAAACCAAGTTGCTAACCATTTATCAAGGTTACCACAAGAAACAATTCAAGAAGCCTCCCAGCCTGTGAATGAAAGCTTTCCAGATGAACATCTTTTGCAGATCCAACAAGCACCTTGGTTTGCTGACATAGCAAACTACAAAGTGGGGAGGAAGATACCTCAAGAATTTTCTAAGCAACAAGTGAAGAAGCTAGTCAATGAAGCAAGGAAGTTTTTGTGGAATGAACCTTTCCTGTTCAAGAGATGTTCCGATGGAGTGATTAGGAGGTGTGTCCCTGAGAGTGAAATAAGGGAAATATTGTGGCATTGCCATGACTCAGCCTATGGTGGACACTTTGGCCCAGAAAGAACAGCCGCAAAGATATTGCAAAGTGGTTTTTATTGGCCCACTATCTTCAAAGATGCCAGAGAGTTTGTTCACCAATGTAACGAATGCCAGAGAGTAGGAGGATTGACAAGAAGGAATGAGATGCCTTAGAATTTTATTCTGGAAGTAGAATTATTTGATCTATGGGGCATTGATTTCATGGGACCCTTTCCCCCTTCCTATTCTTTCAGATATATCTTGGTAGCAGTGGAGTATGTCTCAAAATGGGTGGAAGCCATAGCCACAACCACTTGTGATGTACAAATTGTCCTTCAATTCCTTAAGAAGCACATTTTCACTAGATATGGAGTGCCCAAAGGTCTTGTTAGTGATGGTGGTGGCCATTTTTGCAACAAATAGATAGAGAAACTTCTCCATAAATATGGAGTCATTCATAAAGTAGCCACACCATATCACCCTCAGACTAATGGCCAGGCTGAATTAGCAAATAGAGAGTTGAAGAAAATCTTAGAGAAAACAGTAGGAAGCACAAGAAAAAATTGGGCTAGGTAGCTGGAAGATACACTCTGGGCATATAGGACTGCCTTCAAAACTCCCATTGGGAAGTCCCCCTTTCAGCTATTGTATGGCAAATCCTGTCACCTCCCTGTAGAGCTTGAACACAAGGCTTTTTGGGCTATTAAATTCCTAAATCTTGACTCTGAAGTAGCAGGGGAGAAAAGGTTGTTGCAACTAAATGAGTTGGATGAATTTAGGCTAGAAGACTATGAAAATGCTAAGATATATAAGGAAAAAGCCAAGAGGTGGCATGACAGGAAGATCTTGAAGAAAGAATTCAAACCAGGACAGCAAGTACTCTTGTACAACTCACGACTCAAGATTTTCCCTGGCAAGCTTAAATCTAAGTGGAATGGTCCATATTCGGTAACCAAGGCTTTTCCATATGGAAGTATTGAATTGCTAGATGAAGCAACAAAGAGTTAGTTCACAGCGAATGGTCACAGAGCAAAGCTGTACCTAGGAGGATAATGGGATAAGGAAAAAGAGGTTCAGAACCTACAGCCTTTATGAAGCAAAAATTAAGGATGTCAAGCTAATGACATTAAAAGAGCGCTTGTTGGGAGGCAACCTAACCTGAGGTAATTTTCTTTTCATAGCCATTTCAATAAAAAGGTTGAATAATTGGTATGCATTGCAAGGAGCTAAGTTTGGTGTTTCACACCAAAACAAATTAAGAGAGAATGAAGGATTCTAAGTTTGGTGTTTGATGAGCGGATAATTTATACGCTTTTTGGCATTGTTTTTAGTATGTTTTTAGTATAATCTAATTAGTTTTTAGTATATTTTTAGTAGTTTTTAGTAAAAATTCACTTTTCTGGACTTTACTAGGAGTTTGTGTGTTTTTCTGTGATTTCAGGTATTTTCTGACTGAAATTGAGGGTTCTGAGCAAAAATCTGATTCAGAGACTGAAAAGGACTACAGATGCTGTTGGATTCTGACCTCCCTGCTCTCGAAGTGGATTTTCTGGAGCTACAGAAGCCCAATTGGCGCGCTATCAACGGCATTGGAAAGTAGACATCCTGGGCTTTCCAGAAATGTATAATAGTCCATACTTTGCCCGAGATTTGATGGCCCAAACCGGCATGGCAAAACAGCCTCAGAAATTCCAGCGTTTAACGCTGGAACTGGCATAAAACTTGGAGTTAAACGCCCAAACTGGCATGAGAACTGGCGTTTAACTCCAGAAAACGTCTCTACACATAAAAGCTTCAATGCTCAGCCCAAGCACACACTAAGTGGACCCAGAAGTGGATTTTTACGTCATTTACTCATTTCTGTATACCCTAGGTTACTAGCTTACTATTAATAGGATCTTTTGACATTGTATCTGTACCTCATGACATTTTACACGTTTCTCATCGTATCTTCTACAGCATGAGTCTCTAAACCTCATGGTTGGGGGTGAGGAGCTCTGCTGTGTCTTGATGGATTAATGCAATTACTACTGTTTCTCATTCAATCATGCTTGCTTCCATTCTAAGATAACACTTGTTCTTAACCCGGATGAATGTGATGATCCGTGACAATCATCATCATTCTCAACTATGAACGCATGCCTGACAACCACCTCCGTTCTACCTTAGATTAAGTAGTTATCTCTTGGATTCTTTAATCGGAATCTTCGTGGTATAAGCTAGAACTGATGGCGGCATTCAAGAGAATCCGGAAGGTCTAAACCTTGTCTGTGGTATTCTGAGTAGGATTCAATGATTGAATGACTGTGACGTGCTTCAAACTCCTAGCAGGCGGGGCGTTAGTGACAGACGCAAAAGAATCGCTGGATTCTATTCCGGCCTGACTGAGAACCGACAGATGATTAGCCATGCTGTGACAGAGCATAGGAATATTTTCACTGAGAGGATGGGAGGTAGCCACTGACAATGGTGAAACCCTACATACAGCTTGCCATGGAAGGAGCCTTGCGTGTTTGATGAAGAAGACAGTAGGAAAGCAGAGATTTAGAAGATGAAGCATCTCCAAAACCTCAACCTATTCTCCATTACTGCAAAACAAGTAACCATTTCATGTCCTTTTGTTTTTTTTGCAATCAATCCTGATAATTTCTGATATCCTGACTAAGATTTACAAGATAACCATAGCTTGCTTCAAGCCGACAATCTCCGTGGGATCGACCTTGCTCACGCAAGGTATTACTTGGACGACCCAGTGCACTTGCTGGTTAGTTGTGCGGAGTTGCAAAAGTGTGATTGCAATTTCGTGCACCAAGTTTTTGGCGCCGTTGCCGGGGATTGTTCGAGTTTGCACAACTGACGGCTTATCTTGTTGCTTAGATTAGGACTGTTTTATTTTTGTTCGTTTAGAGTCTTTTAGTTGAGTCTAGTTCATATTCTAAGTTTGGTGTCCTCTTTGTGTTTTTCCCTTAAAAAATTTTTCGAAAATTAGTGTTTGATTTTCTAAAAATTTTAAGTTTGGTGTCTTTTTGTTGTTTTTCTCTTTCCCCTTTTCAAAAATCAAATCTTTTTCATAAAAATTTTTCAATCATATCTTTCTAATTGCTGTTTTCAAAATCTTTTTGATCAACTAATTGATTCAGTTCTCAATTTGCTTTGATCTTATTTTCTTTTTGATTTTTGAATTTTCACTTTAATTTTCTTTTGTTTATTTTATTTTTTTTCGTTTAATTCAAAAAAAAAAACAAAATATATCTATTTGCAATCCATTATGGATCTAAGTGGGATTGATCAGTCCAAAAGGACTCTGGGGTCATATGCTAACCCCATTACAGCTGCATATGGGAGTAGCATATGTACACCTCCCATCAAAGCAAGCAGCTTTGAGCTAAATCCTCAACTCATTATCATAGTGCAGCAAAATTGCCAGTATTCCGGTCTTCCACAGGAAGAACCTACTGAGTTTCTGGCACAGTTCTTACAAATTGCTGACACAGTACATGATAAAGAGGTGGATCAGGATGTCTACAGACTATTACTGTTTCCATTTGCTGTAAAAGATCAGGCTAAAAGGTGGTTGAATAACCAACCTACAGCAAGCATAAAGACATGGAAACAGTTATCAGACAAATTCCTGAATCACTTTTACCCTCCAAAAAGGATGACACAGCTAAGGCTAGACATCCAAGGCTTTAAACAAGAGGATAATGAATCCCTTTATAATGCCTGGGAGAGGTATAGAGGTATGCTAAGGAAATGCCCCTCTGAAATGTTCTCAGAATGGGTACAGTTAGACATCTTTTACTATGGGCTTACAGAAAAAGCTCAGATGTCCTTAGACCACTCAGCTGGTGGATCTATACACATGAGGAAGACAATTGAAGAAGCTCAATAACTCATAGACACTGTTGCTAGAAACCAATATTTATACTCTAGCAATGAGTTCTCTCCAAAAGAGGAAGTCATGGCAGTAGTCACTGACCCTAGTCCTCAAGAACAAATAATTGAGCTTAATCAATAATTGCTCCTGATGATAGAACAGTTAGCAGACTTTAAAGAGATGCTCCATGAAACTAAAGTTGCTAACAAGAGCATAGAACTGCAGTTGAAGCAAGCAAAACAGCAAATATCCAAACAGATAACAGAGGAATGTCAGGCAGTTCAACTGAGGAGTGGGAAGACACTGAATAACACTGCTCAGAAGAGCAAAAAGCCAAACAAGGAACAATTGACAGAGGACAACCAAACCACTGTGCAAAATCCCTCTGAGGACAGTAAGAGCCCAGAGAGGAATGTTATTGGCGATCAAACGCCAGAAAGGGAAGGAAAGCTGGCGTTAATCGCCCATTCCTTACCCAGTTCTGGCGTTCAAACGCCAGAAAAGGGGGAAAAGTTGGCGTTAAACGCCCATTTTCCACCCAATCCTAGCGTTCATACGCCAAGGGATGATCATACACCTGAAAGTGCTGACAGTAATCCCTCTAACAAGGCTTCTTCAACCCGCTCTGTAAGGAATAAACCTACAGCATCTAAGGTTGAAGAATATAAAGCCAAGATGCCTTATCCTCAAAAACTCCGCCAAGCGGAACAGGATAAGCAATTTGCCCGCTTTGCAGACTATCTAAGGACTCTTGAAATAAAGATTCCGTTTGCAGAGGCACTTGAGCAAATACCTTCTTATGCTAAGTTCATGAAAGAAATCTTAAGCCATAAGAAGGATTGGAGAGAAACTGAAAAAGTGTTTCTCACTGAAGAATGCAGTGCAGTCATTCTAAAAAGCTTACCAGAAAAGCTTCAAGATCCAGGAAGCTTTATGATACCATGCACATTAGAAGGTGCCTGCACCAAGACAGCCTTATGTGATCTTGGAGCAAGCATCAATCTAATACCTGCATCCACTATCAGAAAGCTTGGGTTGACTGGAGAAGTCAAACCAACCCGGATATGCCTCCAACTTGCTGATGGCTCCATTAAATATCCATTAGGCATAATAGAGGATATGATTGTCAAGGTTGGGCCATTCGCCTTTCCAACTGACTTTGTGGTGCTGGAAATGGAGGAGCACAAAAGTGCAACTCTGATTCTAGGAAGACCTTTCCTAGCAACTGGACGAACTCTCATTGATGTACAGAGAGGGGAAGTAACCCTGAGAGTCAATGAGGATGAGTTCAAGTTGAATGCTGTAAAAGCTATGCAGCATCCAGACACACCAAATGACTGCATGGGCGCTGACATTATTGACTCTCTGGTAGAAGAGATCAATATGACTGAAAGCCTAGAATCAGAGCTTGAGGACATCTTCAAAGATGCTCAACCTGATCAAGAAGAATCAGTGGAAACAAAGGAATTTTCGAAAATTCCTCAGGAAGGGGATAAGCCTCCCAAACCTGAACTCAAACCACTACCACCATCCCTGAAGTATGCATTTCTGGGAAAAGGTTACACTTTTCCAGTGATTATAAGCTCTGCTTTAAATCCACAGGAAGAGGAAGCACTGATTCAAGTGCTAAGGACACACAAGACAGCTCTTGGGTGGTCCATAAGTGATCTCAAGGGCATTAGCCCAGCTAGATGCATGCACAAGATCCTGTTGGAGGATAATGCCAAACCAGTGGTCCAACCACAAAGGAGGCTAAATCCAGCCATGAAGGAGGTGGTGCAGAAAGAGGTCACTAAATTACTAGAGGCTGGGATTATTTATCCTATTTCTGATAGCCCCTGGGTGAGCCCTGTCCAAGTTGTCCCCAAAAAGGGAGGCATGACAGTGGTTCATAATGAAAAAAATGAACTGGTTCCTACAAGAACAGTCACAGGGTGGCGTATGTGTATTGACTACAGAAGGCTCAATACAGCCACCAGAAAGGATCATTTTCCTTTACCATTCATAGACCAAATGCTAGAAAGACTAGCTGGTCATGATTATTACTGCTTTTTGGATGGCTATTCAGGCTACAACCAAATTGCAGTAGACCCTCAGGACCAAGAGAAAACAGCATTTACTTGCCCTTCTGGCGTGTTTGCCTACAGAAGGATGCCTTTTGGTCTGTGCAATGCACCTGCAACCTTTCAAAGGTGCATGCTCTCTATCTTCTCAGATATGGTAGAGAAATTTCTGGAAGTCTTCATGGATGACTTTTCAGTATATGGAGATTCATTTAGCTCCTGTCTTAATCACCTAGCACTTGTCCTGAAAAGATGCCAAGAGACTAACCTGGTTTTAAACTGGGAGAAATGTCACTTTATGGTGACTGAAGGAATTGTCCTTGGGCACAAAATTTCAAGCAAGGGAATAGAGGTGGATAAGGCAAAGGTAGAGGTAATTGAAAAATTACCACCACCTGCCAATGTTAAGGCAATCAGAAGCTTTCTGGGGCATGCAGGATTCTACAGAAGGTTCATAAAGGATTTTTCAAAAATTGCAAAACCTTTGAGTAACCTGCTAGCTGCTGACACACCATTTGTGTTTGACACACAGTGTCTGCAGGCATTTGAGACCCTGAAAGCTAAGCTGGTCACAGCACCAGTCATCTCTGCACCAGATTGGACATTGCCATTTGAACTAATGTGTGATGCCAGTGACCATGCCATTGGTGCAGTGTTGGGATAGAGGCATAACAAGCTTCTGCACGTCATTTACTATGCCAGCCGTGTTCTGAATGACGCACAGAAGAACTACACAACCACAGAAAAAGAGTTACTTGCAGTGGTCTATGCCATTGACAAGTTTAGATCCTATCTAGTGGGATCCAAAGTGGTTGTGTACACTGACCATGCTGCTCTTAAATACTTACTCATAAAGCAGGATTCAAAACCCATGCTTATCAGATGGGTATTACTTCTGCAAGAGTTTGATATAGAAATAAGAGACAGAAAAGGGACAGAGAACCAAGTAGCTGATCATCTGTCCCGAATAGAACCAGTAGCTGGGGCGTCCCTTCCTTCTACTGAGATCTCTGAGACTTTCCCAGATGAGCAACTCTTTGCCATTCAGGAAGCTCCATGGTTTGCAGATATTGCAAATTATAAAGTTGTGAGGTTCATACCCGAAGAGTACAGCAGCGTGCAAAGAAAGAAATTAATTTCAGATGCCAAGTACTACCTCTGGGATGAACCATATCTCTTTAAGAGATGTGCTGACGGAGTGATCCGCAGATGTGTACCCAGAGAAGAAGCACAAAGGATCCTATGGCACTGCCATGGATCACAGTATGGAGGACACTTTGGAAGTGAGCGAACAGCCACTAAAGTCCTCCAATGTGGCTTCTACTGGCCTACTCTCTATAAAGATTCCCGAGAGTTTGTGCGTAACTGTGACAGTTGCCAAAGAGCCGGTAACCTGCCTCACGGATATGCCATGCCTCAACAAGGGATATTAGAGATAGAATTGTTTGATGTATGGGGAATTGACTTCATGGGGCCATTCCCACCATCATACTCAAACACTTACATTCTGGTGGCGGTGGACTATGTATCTAAGTGGGTAGAAGCAATTGCTACACCCACTAATGATACCAAGACTGTGCTGAAATTCCTCCAGAAACACATCTTCAGCAGGTTTGGTGTTCCCAGAGTACTAATCAGTGACGGGGGCACTCATTTCTGCAACAGACAGCTATACTCTGCTATGGTTAGATACGGAATTAGCCACAAAGTGGCAACTTCGTATCATCCACAGACAAATGGGCAAGCTGAGGTCTCTAACAGAGAGCTAAAAAGAATCCTGGAACAGACTGTGATGGCTCGAAGAAAGGACTGGGCAAAGAGCTTGGATGATGCTCTGTGGGCATACAGAACAGCATTCAAGACTCCTATAGGAACCTCTCCATACCAACTGGTGTATGGGAAGGCTTGTCACCTGCCCGTGGAACTGGAACATAAAGCCTACTGGGCAACCAGATTCCTAAACATGGATGCACAGTTAGCTGGTGAAAAAGGATTGCTCCAGCTAAATGAGCTAGAGGAGTTCAGACTCAATGCCTTTGAAAATGCAAAAATTTATAAAGAAAAGGCAAAGAAATGGCATGACAAGAAGTTGTCAACCAGAGTCTTTGAGCCAGGATAAAAAGTTCTGCTCTTCAACTCTAGGCTCAAATTGTTTCCAGGAAAACTTAAATCCCGGTGGAGGGGTCCGTATGTGATTACAGGAGTGTCACCATATGGATATGTTGAGCTTCAAGATATTGATTCTGACAAAAAGTTCATTGTTAATGGACAGAGAATCAAGCATTATCTTGAAGGTAATTTTGAGTAGGAATGCTCAAAACTGAGACTTGAGTGATTCTCAGTGAAGGTCCAGCTAAAGACAGTAAAGAAGCGCTTGCTGGGAGGCAACCCAGT
This sequence comes from Arachis hypogaea, assembly GCF_003086295.3. NCBI lineage: Eukaryota > Viridiplantae > Streptophyta > Magnoliopsida > Fabales > Fabaceae > Arachis > Arachis hypogaea. Next base: position 40,624,626 of record NC_092039.1, read on the forward strand.
CATTAGAAAGTTATATGTTTTGTTTTTACAAAGGCAAGTATCAAAAATGAAGGAATTCACAGAGTTACAGAAGGATTCAGCTCAAAAAGCAGAGAAAAAGAGCTTACTGGCGAAAAAATGCCAGTAAGGGGCATTTTGGGCGTTAAACGCCAGAATGGGTATCATTCTGGGCGTTTAACGCCAGGAATGGTGCCATTTTGGGCGTTAAACGCCAGAATGGGCACCATTCTGGGCGTTTAACGCCAGGTGTGCAGCATCCTGGGCGTTCAGAAAAACGCCCAGTGATAAAGGAATTCTGGCGGTTAACGCCAGCCAGGGCACCTGGCTGGGTGTTAAACGCCCAAAAGGGGCATCAAATGGGCGTTAAACGCCAGAATGGGTGCCATTCTGGGCGTTTAACGCCAGAAAGGTGGGGGGACCACAATTCTGTTTTCAAATCAAATTTTTTTCAAACTTTCCTTTTCTTACCCATACTTTTCTACAAAAACATATTTCAATCTCTCATCATTCACTTTCAAATTTTCAAAAATTTAAAATCATTCTTCAAATCTCTCAAATCATTCCCAAATTTTGTTCAAAAACTCACCCTTCTCTCAATTTCTTTCCATATCTTCTCAAATCTCTTTTCAAATTTTTCTTTTTTTCGAAAATCTCTCCCCCCCCCCCCCACTTTATAAATACACGTTTGACCCCCCTCATTCCCCACACCATTCGAATTTCCTCTTCCTCTCTCTCTCTCTTCTTTCCTTTCTTTTGCTTGAGGACAAGCAAACCTCTAAGTTTGGTGTGCTTTTCCGTGATCACTAAGCCAAGATTCATCAAGATCATGGCTCCTAAGGGAAAACAAACTAATTTAAGAGGAAAGAAAGAGAATAATCAAAAGAATCTTTGGAATCAAGAGAAGTTCTTAACCAAAGAACATGAAGACCATTATCACAAAATAATGGGTCTGAGGTCAGTGATCCCGGAAGTTAAATTTGATCTGAAAGAAGATGAATATCCAGGGATCCAAGAGCAAATTCGAAACAGAGGATGGGAAGTTCTAACCAATCCTGAAATAAAGGTTGGAAGGAACATGGTTCAGGAATTCTACTCTAATCTGTGGCTAACAGATAAGCAGAGAATGACTGGAACTGCTTACCATACCTACAGAACCATGGTCAGAGGGAAAGTTATGTACTTCCATCTGGACAAAATAAGAGAAATCTTCAAACTACCTCAACTGCAAGATGATCCTGAATCCTTTAATAGGAGGATGGTGAGAGCAGATAAAGGGTTGGATCAAGTTCTAGAGGACATATGCCTCCCTGGAACTAAGTGGATAACCAATTCAAAGGGTGTCCCAAACCAACTCAAGAGGGGAGACCTCAAACCAATTGCAAGAGGTTGGCTAGACTTTATTGGGCGTTCCATATTGCCCACTAGCAACCGTTCTGAGGTCACCATCAAGAGAGCAGTGATGATTCATTGCATTATGCTTGGAAAAGAAGTGGAGGTCCATCATGTGATTGCTTGTGAGATCTACACAATTGCAAATAAGAATTCCACTGAAGCCAAATTGGCTTACCCAAGCTTGATCTCCTTGCTCTGTAAAGAGGCTGGGGTGAAGATGGGAGTAGATGAGTTCATACCCATTGAACACCCAATCACCAAGAAGTCAATGGAAGGACAAATGCAAGACAACTCTATCAAGAGGAGGGCGCAGGAATTCCTCCCTGAATTCCCAAGAATTGACTACTGGACCAGCCTAGAAGCATCTATCACCAAGTTGCAAGAGACTATGGAGCAACTGAAGGAAGAACAGCAGAATCAGAACTGCATGCTCTACAAATTGCTAAAGGAACAAGAGAAGCAGGGGCGTGAACTCTAAGAGTTGAAACGCCAAAAGCTCTCCTCTCAAGTTGAGGGAGCATCCACTTCTCAAAATCAAGGTTGTTGAGTCCTAACTCTGTGAAAACCTCTATCATTAGGAGCCTATTTTTTTTTCTTTTGCGTTTTTTCTTTTGTTTTGTTCTCTATTTTTATTTTTTTTAGTCTCATCTTATATCTATCTGAGTCTTGTTCTTAATTCATAATTAATAAAATTGAAATTTTATGCCTTAAAGCTATAAATGTCCTATGAATCCATCACCTCTCTTAAATGAAAAATGCTTTAATCACAAAAGAACAAGAAGTACAGGATTTCAAAATTTATCCTTGAAACTAGTTGAATTAGCTTGATGTGGTGACGATACTTTTTGTTTTCTGAATGAATGCTTGAACAGTGCATATGTCTCTTGAATTTGTTGTTTTGAGAATGTTAAAATTGTTGGCTCTTGAAAGAATGAGGAAAAGGAGAACTGTTATTGAGGATCTAAAAAAATCATTAGATTGATTCTTGAAGCAAGAAAAAGCAGTGGATACAAAAAAAAATTTCGAAAAAAAAAGAGAGAAAAGAAAAAGAAAGAAATAAAGTTGTGATCCAAGGCAAAAAGAGTGTGCTTAAGAACCCTGGACACCTCTAATTGGGGACTCTAGCAAAGCTGGGTCACAATCCGAAAAGGTTCACCCAATTATGTGTCTGTGGCATGTATGTATCCGGTGGTAATACTGGAAGACAGAGTGCTTTGGGCCACAGCCAAGACTCATACACTAGCTATGTTCAAGAATCATTATACTTAACTAGGAGAATCAATAACACTATCTGAGTTCTGAGTTCCTATAGATGCTAATCATTCTGAACTTCAAAGGATAGAGTGAGATTCCAAAACTGTTCGGAGGCAAAAAGCTACTAGTCCCGCTCATCTAATTGAAGCTAAGTTTCCTTGATATTTTGGAGTCTATAGTATATTCTCTTCTTTTTATCCTATTTTGATTTTCAGTTGCTTGGGGACAAGCAACAATTTAAGTTTGGTGTTGTGATGAGCGGATAATTTATACGCTTTTTGGCATTGTTTTTAGTATGTTTTTAGTATAATCTAATTAGTTTTTAGTATATTTTTAGTAGTTTTTGGTAAAAATTCACTTTTCTGGACTTTACTAGGAGTTTGTGTGTTTTTCTGTGATTTCAGGTATTTTCTGACTGAAATTGAGGGTTCTGAGCAAAAATCTGATTCAGAGACTGAAAAGAACTGCAGATGCTGTTGGATTCTGACCTCCCTGCACTCGAAGTGGATTTTCTGGAGCTACAGAAGCCCAATAACGGAATTGGAAAGTAGACATCTTGGGCTTTCCAGCAATGTATAATAGTCCATACTTTGCCCGAGATTTGATGGCCCAAACCGGCATGGCAAAACAGCCTCAGAAATTCCAGCGTTTAACGCTGGAACTGGCATAAAACTTGGAGTTAAACGCCCAAACTGGCATGAGAACTGGCGTTTAACTCCAGAAAACGTCTCTACACATAAAAGCTTCAATGCTCAGCCCAAGCACACACTAAGTGGACCCAGAAGTGGATTTTTACGTCATTTACTCATTTCTGTATACCCTAGGTTACTAGCTTACTATTAATAGGATCTTTTGACATTGTATCTGTACCTCATGACATTTTACACGTTTCTCATTGTATCTTCTACAGCATGAGTCCCTAAACCTCATGGTTGGGGGTGAGGAGCTCTGCTGTGTCTTGATGGATTAATGCAATTACTACTGTTTCTCATTCAATCATGCTTGCTTCCATTCTAAGATAACACTTGTTCTTAACCCGGATGAATGTGATGATCCGTGACAATCATCATCATTCTCAACTATGAACGCGTGCCTGACAACCACCTCCGTTCTACCTTAGATTAAGTAGTTATCTCTTGGATTCTTTAATCGGAATCTTCGTGGTATAAGCTAGAACTGATGGCGGCATTCAAGAGAATCCGGAAGGTCTAAACCTTGTCTGTGGTATTCTGAGTAGGATTCAATGATTGAATGACTGTGACGTGCTTCAAACTCCTAGCAGGCGGGGCGTTAGTGACAGACGCAAAAGAATCGTTGGATTCTATTCCGGCCTGACCGAGAACCGACAGATGATTAGCCATGCTGTGACAGAGCATAGGAATATTTTCACTGAGAGGATGGGAGGTAGCCACTGACAATGGTGAAACCCTACATACAGCTTGCCATAGAAGGAGCCTTGCGTGTTTGATGAAGAAGACAGTAGGAAAGCAGAGATTTAGAAGATGGAGCATCTCCAAAACCTCAACCTATTCTCCATTACTGCAAAACAAGTAACCATTTCATGTCCTTTTGTTTTTTTCGCAATCAATCCTGATAATTTCTGATATCCTGACTAAGATTTACAAGATAACCATAGCTTGCTTCAAGCTGACAATCTCCGTGGGATCGACCCTTGCTCACGCAAGGTATTACTTGGACGACCCAGTGCACTTGCTGGTTAGTTGTGCGGAGTTGCAAAAGTGTGATTGCAATTTCGTGCACCAGTGTTCCACCAAAATTTTATCTAAAAGCACATTCTCACTTTCTGCATAATGCTAGCTCCAAGCAATCGGACAAGTCATTCAACCATTTAGTTGTTTTCCAGTTTTTAGCTCCATAACCTTTAGCAAGGCCAAGAGAATTCATAATTGGTTAACTTGTTGCATCGGAGGCAGTGGCAAGGAATTAAATTTGGTGTTCCCACACCAAATATTAAATCCAAAAGACACACTCAATTCATGCATACTAACCATTCACTTAAGGGCTTGAAAAGCAAGCAACTTTTGAGAATTATACAGGAAACTAGCCAACATTTGAAGACAATTTGCATCATGACTCAAAAGGGATATAACAGGAGGAAGAATGAAAAGCTGCAACCCAAAAGGTTGTGTCTGCACTTAATCCTTGTTGTTGAAAAAGTACTTTAAAATGGGAATTCTTGTATGCCTTGCTAGAGTATTCATTTGGTTACAAGTGAAATTGTTTGTTAAGAATGATTATCTGCATAATCCTTGTGTCTGCTGTATTTTGCTTGCTTTTGATTTCTATTTTTTTATTTTGTTTTAGTAACTAGGTGGTTATAGGCTAGATGACTTCCATTTTTTGAATTGAATATGTGATGCTGGCTGATTATTGTTGAGTTTCGCTGAGACTGAATGCTGTTCTTAGCTGAACTGTGACTGCTGCAATGTATATTGAACTGTGATTGTTGCCTCTAATTTCTACACATATTATGCTTGATTGAAATGCTTGAATGGATTTTTTTGACTCATCTGCTATGTCTGATCAACACAGATTTTGAATTTTGTTCCAATTTTGCATTGTTACTTTCTAATTGTGCAACTTTTCTGATGATTATCGATGCTGCCTAAAATTTATTAGTTATGCACTTTGCAAATTTATTTTGCTGAAACATCAATCTGAACTGGATTTCACCTTTGTAATATCTTGTTTGATGTCAATTTTTGGCTGTGCATATCATCCTTTAATAATTAACCTGCCAACTATGCATTCATTGCTGTTTTTGTTCTTTAAACCAAATTGGATTGAAATTTATAGTTTTGATAATTCTATTTGGTACTCTTAAGTGCATAGCCTGAATTTTGTCAGTAAATTGATGCTGTTGCGTATTCATGAAATGTTACAAAATGGACAACCACATACATAGCCACTTTTTCCATTATGTTTTTGAGCAATGCACTTTGTTCTTCAATCAAGTACTGCTTTGGACAAGGAGCTATGTACATGTGATCATTTCTTATCTTCTCAACATGAATTTGTACATGCTTTCACTGTGGTTTTGATTTTTGTCTTTCGTGCCAATTTTTGCAAACTCTTTCAATTTCTAAAGCACAATTGCAATAATCGATTGCTCTCAATTCAATTCACTTGCATTGCACACTTAAGTCATATGTATGCTTTACTTGTTGTTTATTACCTTTTATGTCACTTAGGTTGCTTGATCTTGGAAAAACACATTTCTTTTTGAACAATTGGCTATTGTATACATGTTTTCCCTTGATTGAGTATTTGTCTACCTTATTGGCTCTTACTTGAATTGTTTGATTATGTCCTCTGAATTCTGTGACTTCTATCTGTTTCTCTTGAGTTGTATTCTATTTTTATCTTTTTCAGGATGACTCGCAAAGGAAAAGAGAAAGCCAATCCTTTGGCTCGCTCTCTTCCTACGCCTCTGAGCACTTTACCTGATACATTCATAAATGCTGAAGCCCAAGAACAATACAAAAAAGTGGAAAACAAACCCTTTCACTATGAGCAAAAGCTAAACTTGCTTGAGAAATATGCAGACCAAGTTTTGGACAGATTAAATTTTTACCATTGAGAGTTCGTAAAATTCGATCCGGTGGAAGTTAATGAACACTAGGTCAAGGAATTTTACACAAATCTCCTAAGGATGGATACCCAACTATTTTTCTCAGAGGTGTCACTCTGGACACCTTTGATACTACTTTAGAGGCCATCTTAGATATTCTGCATATTCCTCCAGCTCATGACGCTTACACTCAGACAGTTAAGGATTTGTTATCGGGCAAGCTTTCATTGGATGTCATTTTGAAGAAGAATGGCACACCTGATGCCAGATGGGAGTACAGTAAAGGAGAAACCGCGGTCCCGCAGAGTATTACGTGCACTGGTCTCAATCCGGAGGTGAGGATCTGGCAGCAGATCATCGCTGATTACATTCTTCTGAGCACGCATGCCACGCACATTAGGGTTCGTGTGGCAGTTTTGTTGTGGGCCATTCTAGAGGGAAAGAGGATCTCTGTTCTTCCCCTTATCAGAGATTCGATGTGGAAGGTGACACAATAGCAGAAGTACAATATTCCCTTCCTATCGTTGGTCACCAGATTGGCTACTATGTCTGGAGTGGTGAGACGGCCGACAGACCGGATGTTCGTTTTCATTAGCAAGCAGTCATTTCTACCATACGGTGATTATGATGGACCACCACAGAAAAAGAGGAAGACCACTGAGCCGCCATCATCCTCAGCAGAGCCATCAGTACCTTCAGCACCTCCTGTGTCCATACCCCGACTCCAGACACCTTATGAGCTGGGCCAGGAGATCTTGGAGGCTCTGCACCGCTTAGAGCGCTATAACGCTCGCCGCTTCCAGTGGATTGTGGCAAAGTTTGACGGCCGAGATCCTGAACCACCACCTTCGGATACATCAGAGCTTGAGCCCGAGACATATGAGCCAATACTGGAGGAGCCAGCAGTTAAAGTTGGCCAGGCAGACGAGCCCCATGAGCAGCCAGCAGCAGAGACCACGGTTGAGGAGGCAGCAGATCAAATGATAGACGAGGCAGCAGCTCAGATAGTTTAGGAGCCGACAGCTATAGTCGAGCCGAGAGCTGAGAGAGCAGTAGAGCCAACTGGCCAGACACTTGAGGAGCATAGAGCTGAGCCCACCACATGGCCGTCCAGCACCATCATTGTCTACCACCGTCATCACCACCCACCACCTCCAGGCGGTGGAGCTTCGTAGAGTCGATCACCCCGGTCCATTTTGCCACGGAGGACCGTGCATCGTCTAAGTGTGGGGGAGGATCTACTATTTTTGGGTGTAAATATTCTCTCCCGAACACTTGTCATTTAGTTATTTTCAGTCTTTATTATGCTTTTTGTGAATACCTTTGGTACTTTCACTTATGCACATTTTACTTTGTCTGTGTGTGTGTGTTTGCGTGTGTGTGTGTGTGTGTGTGTGTGTGTGTGTGTGTGTTGCTTCTAGTTATATCTAGTATTGCACTTTCATTTTGGTATATACATACATATTGCATTTTATATTGCATGGTACATAGTATAGATATGGATTGTGATTGGATGATGTGAATAGCTTATGCCTAGTCCATTTTGATCCTTAATTGTTCATGTTACTTTTTACTCATTGAAAATTAGAAAAGAAACTAGGAAAATTTGAAAATTTTGCATCCATCACAACATACCTACATACATACATATAAGAACTAATTTTGGTAAAAAACAACAAAATTCTCCAAGAATTATGGGCTTTCTATTGAATTGATTGGAAAATTGTTTTTCAAACTTGCTTGAATGGATTTCATTGGAACACAGAAGAGTAAAGAACAAATACCTTGTGAGATTTTGAGCTATATTGAGTGGCTACACACTTTAACCACTAACTTTGTTCATTGGGTGTTATATCTCATCTATGATTGTAAACATGGTTTTGCTTGATTCTTTATTTCCTAAGATTGATGTTTTGAACTGCATTGTGTATGAGTGAGGCCATCTTTGTTCAAAAGCTTACTTTTTCCATATAGCCTACCCTTTGCAATTACCATTGTTAAACCCCTTTGAGCTTTATTTACCCCATTGTTCTTGATATTAGCACATCACAATCCTAAGCAGAAAACCATGAATTATCTTAGATTGTATCCTTGATTAGCTTAGGTTGAAGGAGTATGTTGCATTTAAGTGTGGGGGAATCTTTTGGGAAATATTGGTAGTGAAAGAAAATGTTTAATTTCGGTATTTATTGAAAATTTTGGAAAATGGGAACATTCATGTATGAATTAATTAGACCATATGCAATTCTGATTTGAAAAAAAACTTTCATCATTAAAAGGGTGTAAAAGTCACCCTAAATAGAAAAAAATGAATAAAAGAATTGCATATGTGATGTCTTCGTGACAAGCATACATGAGTGTTAGTGAACAAGAAATGATGGAAGGTAAGGATTGCATTTTGTTTTGATTTGGTTGGTATAGGTTGAGTTGGAAACTTAAACTAATCAAAGATTCAATTTGAATTAGTCCACTTGGCCATATCTATCCCACCTTACTCTAACCCCGTTACAACCCCAAAAAGTCCTCATGATAGTTGCATTCATGCATCACTTGTTTGTTGATTGTTAGACGAAAAGAAAATCCTTGAAAGCATGATTGGAAGGAGATTTGAGTGAATTGGCCCTAGACACCGAGTGATTAGAGTGAATACACACCTAGTGAGGGTTCAATTACTCAATTCTATGTTTCCACTTCTCTTATCATGCATTCTTGCAAGTTACTTCATTTTGATGATTTGAATCAATTCTCTAGATCTTGTTTGCATTGAATTAATTCTCTACTTAGCCCTAAACAAATTAGTATGGATTGTTTGTTTGTTTTCACCAATCATATAGGAAACTATAGATAGATAGATAGATAGATAGATAGATAGATAGTATATACATACTTCTATGCATATAGATAGTTGCATTTAATAAGTTGATTACCCCTTTGATCATTCTCTTTGTTAGTTTAGCATGAGGACATGCTATTGTTTAAGTGTGGGAGAATTGATGAGTCCATATTTTTCGATATATTTTGGCTTGATTTTGGATGGATTCTAGCATATGAACTCACACATACGTACCAAAATAGCATACTTTTGTGTTTGATCCCTAATTTGATCCAAAATGTGAAAACATGCGTTTTAATGCTTGGATTAGTGATTTTTAATTCTACTTCTATGTCATTCGATGCCGTGATATGGTTTGTGAGTGATTTCAAACCTTGAAGGCAAGAATGGATGGCCAAAAGTGGAAGAAAGCATGTACAAGGGAGAAAACATGAAGAAAACAAGGAAAAGCACACACAGCGAAGTGTGCGTGCGCACAACCCCTCGTGCGTGCACACAAGCGAGGATTTCCATGTGTGCGTGCGCACAAGCACTTGTTCGTACGCATAGGTCAACTTTCAGCCGAGTGTGCGGACATACACATCTGTGCATCTGCACAGGTCCCTGCACGTGATTGCATTAATGAAACACATGCTGTGCAAATTTGGAGTCCCTTGGCTCATTTTTGGAAGGCTGAAATACTGAATGGAAGTGCTATATAAAGGGGATGTCAACACATTGGAACGCATCAGGCTTTAGCTCACTTAGATAGTTTAATTTCATAGTATTAGGTGTAGGAGTAGTGTAGAGTAGATTGCTCTATTAGGGGTTTTATTTCTATTTCAATTGTAGCATTTTATAGCAAGCTTTGATCTTTAATTTTTCTTCTTTAATTGTATGTACTCTCAATTTCCTCTTTAATGAAAGCACTTTTACCTTTACTTCCTTTTGGTTCAAGTTACTTTGTTCATATTGCAATTTTGTGTTTCTAGAAGTTTTGATTAATAAATTTTATGTTTCATGCTTCATTTATGTTTGACTTCTTGTTTATGATTGGTTTTGTTGATAGTTTGGTTATAGTTTTATCATTTTCCTTGCAATTTTCTATGTTTTACTTTTATGCACACAAGGTGTTTGTGAAAATGCCAACTTTAGATTTTGTGTAGATTTTCACACCTTGGCTTGTAGTTTGAGTTCCTAGGATACTAGAGTTATAACGTCCGACATTTAGTGGTAATTCTTGGGGAGTTAGTTGACTCTTGTTTCCATTAAATCTAGCCTTTTATTAACAAGTTTGGTAAGTTGGCTAGGACTTATGGATTAAGGTCAATTATGCTTACTTGACTTACTCCTCGATGGTTGGGGTAGACTAGGCGAGATGAACTCGTGATAATTACCATAGTTGTGGTTATGGTAATGATAGGATTCCTTGAATCCTCAATCCCAAGTCAAGGCTTCTTTTATGCATTTTCACTAGTTTTGATCTTGTTTTCTTTTTACGTGCATTAATTCCCAATTTTGAGCATCCTTTAGTTCTTTTAATCTTTTGTTCTTTCGATTTTGCAAAACCCCTTTTTGTCCCATCAACCTAAAGCGTATAACACTTCGATTTCACTCCTAGGGAAGAATGACCCGAGGTTTGATTACTCTCAGTTTATACTTGATTTGAATTTTAAAACATTTGATTTGAGCATTACTTGTTGTTTAGAACTATACTTACAACGCCAATCTTATCTTGAGATGAAATTCCTAGCCGACGATTTTGCTCACTATCACACAGCATTCTCTGATCCGGAAGATTTGACCTTGTCTGTGGTGTTTTGAGTAAGATCATCAAGGGGATGAACTGCAGGAGCTTCACCCTTGATGAGCGGATAATTTATACGCTTTTTGGCATTATTTTTAGTATGTTTTTAGCATGTTTTAGTTAGTTTTTATTATATTTTTATTAGTTTTTAGTTAAAATTCACTTTTTTGGACTTTACTATGAGTTTGTGTATTTTTCTGTGATTTCAGGTATTTTCTGGCTGAAACTGAGGGACCTGAGCAAAAATCTGATTCAGAGACTGAAAAGGACTGCAGATGCTGTTGGATTCTGACCTCCCTGCACTCGAAGTGAAATTTCTGGAGCTACAAAAGCTCAATTGGCGCGTTCTCAACTGCATTGGAAAGTAGACATTCTGGGCTTTCCAGCAATGTATAATTGTCCATACTTTGCCCGAGATTTGATGGCCCAAACAGGTGTTCCAAGTCAGCTCAAGAATTCTGGCGTAAAACGCCTGAACTAGCACAAGAATGGGAGTTAAACGCCCAAACTGGCGCAAAAGCTGGCGTTTAACTCCAAGAAGAGTCTCTACACGAAAATGCTTCAATGCTCAGCCCAAGCACACACCAAGTGGGCCCGGAAGTGGATTTTTATGTAATTTACTCATCTTTGTAAACCCTAGGCTACTAGTTCTCTACAAATAGGACCTTTTACTATTGTATTCTCATCTTGGTAGCTATCTTTGAGTAGTCTTATGCTATCTTAGATCATGGGGGCTGGCCTCTCGGCCATACCTAGACCTTGTTCTTATGTATTTTCAACGGTGGAGTTTCTACACACCATAGATTAAGGTGTGGAGCTCTGCTGTACCTCGAGTATTAATGCAATTACTATTGTTCTTCTATTCAATTCAGCTTATTCTTGTTCTAAGATATCACTTGTTCCTCAACTTGATGAATGTGATGATCCGTGACACTCATCATCATTCTCACCTATCAACATGTGCCTGACAACCACCTCCGTTCTACCTTAGATTGAGTGGATATCTCTTGGATTTCTTAACCAGAATCTTCGTGGTATAAGCTAGAATTGATGGCGGCATTCAAGAAAATCCAGAAGGTCTAAACCTTGTCTTTGGTATTCTGAGTAGGATTCAAGGATTGAATGACTGTGACGAGCTTCAAACTCGCAATTGTGGGGCATTACTGACAGACGCAAAAGAATCACTGGATTCTATTCTGACATGATCGAGAACTGACAGCTGAATAGCCGTGCTGTGACAGAGCATGTTGAACATTTTCACTGAGAGGACGGGACTGTAGCCATTGACAACAGTGATGCCCAACATACAGCTTGCCATGAAAAGGAGTAAGAAGGATTGGATGAAGACAGTAGGAAAGCAGAGAGACGGAAGGGACAAAGCATCTCCATACGCTTATCTGAAATTCTCACCAATGAATTACATAAGTATCTCTATCTTTATTTTATGTTTTATGTTATCCTCCATAACCATTTGAGTCTGCCTGACTGAGATTTACAAGATGACCATAGCTTGCTTCATACCAACAATCTCCGTGGGATCGACCCTTACTCGCGTAAGGTTTATTACTTGGATGACCCAGTGCACTTGCTGGTTAGTTGTGCGAAGTTGTGATAAAGAGTTGAGATTGCAATTGAGCGTACCATGTTGATGGCGCCATTGATGATCACAATTTCGTGCACCAAGTTTTTGGCGCTGTTGCCGGGGAATTAAATGTCCTAATAACTATAGTTTCGCGTTTGTTCCCTGCAATAACAGTGCCAAGTTTTGATCCGGCAACAACACCAAGTTTTTGGTGCCGTTGCCGGGGATTGTTTGAGTTTGGACAACTGACGGTTCATCTTGTTGCTTAGATTAGCTATTTTTCAGAATTTTTAAGAATGAATTCTAGTGTTTCAACGTGATGTTCTTATCATCACCAAAGCTGATTGATCTTCATCAATTTAGCTCTTGAATGTAATGTCCTATTGAAGCTTGGCTAGCCATGTCAAATTCCTTTAGACTAAAGCTTTAGACTAACATTGCATGATTCCTGGAATTCTTATTAAAAGTTTTGAATCTCTTTATTTTCTTCTCCATATAATTTTCGAAAAAATCCAAAAAAATTACAAAATCATAAAAAACCAAAAATATTTCTTGTTTGAGTCTAGTGTCTCATTTTAAGTTTGGTGTCAATTGCATGTTTCTGTTCTTCTTGCATTTATCATGTGTTTTCATTGATCTTCAAGTTGTTCTTGATGATTTACTTGCTCTGATCTTTAAATTCTCTTGTTTTGTGTGTTTTGTTGTTTCTCATATGCATTCTTAATTTGTTAGTGTCAGTATACAAACTTCTAAGTTTGGTGTCTTGCATGCATTGTTTATTTGATTTTAGTTGCATTTTGATTTTTTCTCATCATTAAAAATCCAAAAAAATTTTAATTTGTGTCTTTTCAAGTCAATAATGTAGAGAATTGAAGATTCAGAACATACAGCAGAGGAATTACACAGAAAAAGTTGGGCGTTCAAAACGCCCAGTAAGGAAGGAAAACTGGCGTTTAAACGCCAGCCAGGGTACCTGGCTGGGCGTTTAACGCCCAAAAGGGTAGCATTTTGGGCGTTAAACGCCAGAATGGATACCATTCTAGGTGTTTAACGCCAGGATGGTACAAGAGGGAAGATTTTGTTTTCAATCAAATTTTTTTCAAGTTTTCAAAATTTTTCAAAATCAAATCTTTTTCAAATCATATCTTTTCAATCATATATTTTCAAAATCAATTTCTTTCCATTCTCAAAAATACTTGCTACCAATTAATGATTTGATTCAACATTTCAAGTATGTTGCCTTTTCTGTCGAGAAAGGTTTAATGTTTGAATCATATCTTTTCTTGTTAGCCAAGTCATTGATTTTAAAAATCAAATCTTTTTAAATTGTTTTTCAATCATATCTTCTCAATCATATCTTTTTAAAACTATATATTTTCAATCATATCTTTTTAATCACATCTATTTCAAAATAAGTTTTCAATCACATCTTTTTTATTTCTAATTTCAAAATCTTTTTCAAAAATCACTTTATCTCTTTCCCAATCATATTTTTCGAAAATCAATCTTCAATTTTTCAAAATGTTTTTAAAATCTTTTTAAATTTATTTTCGAAAATTTCTTCCCCTCTTCTCACATTCTTCTATTTATGGACTAAGATGTACAATTCGAACTCTATCTTTCTAAGTTCAAATTCTTCTACCTCTTCCTTCTACTTTTCTTTTCCTCTGACACCTCAAGGAATCTCTATACTGTGACATAGAGGATTCCATATTTTCTTGTTCTCTTCTCTTTCATATGAGTAGGAGCAAAGACAAAAGCATTCTTGTTGAGGCTAACCCTGAACCTGAAAAGACCTTGAAGCGAAAGCTAAGAGAAGCTAAAGCACAATTCTCTGTAGAGGACCTAACAGAAATCTTCAAAGAAGAAGACATGGCAGCCGAAAACAACAACAATGCCAACAATGCAAGGAAGGTGCTGGGTGACTTTACTGCACCTACTCCTGACTTCAATGGGAGAAGCATCTCCATCCCTGCCATTGAAGCAAACAACTTTGAGCTTAAGCCTCAATTAGTTTCTCTAATGCAACAGAATTGCAAGTTCTATGGACTTCCAATGGAGTTGACACTGAGGTCTACAAACTTATGCTATTCCCTTTTGCTGTAAGAGACAGAGCTAGGATATGGTTGGATTCACAACCTAAAGAAAGCCTGAACTCTTGGAAAAAGCTAGTCAATGCCTTCTTGGCAAAGTTCTTTCCACCTCAAAATTTAGTAAGCTTAGAGATGAAGTCCAAACCTTCAGACAGAAGGAAGGTGAATCCCTCTATGAAGCTTGGGAAAGATACAAACAATTGATCAGAAAGTGTCTTTCTGACATGCTTTCTGAGTGGAGCATCATAGGTATCTTCTATGATGGTCTGTCTGAACTGTCCAAGATGTCATTGGATAGCTCTGCTGGAGGATCTCTTCATCTGAAGAAGACGCCTGCAGAAGCTCAAGAACTCATTGAAATGGTTGCAAATAACCAATTTATGTACACTTCTGAAAGGAATCCTGTGAACAATGGGACGAATCAGAAGAAAGGAGTTCTTGAGATTGATACTCTTAATGCCATATTGGCTCAGAACAAAATATTGACTCAGCAAGTCAATATGATTTCTCAAAGTCTGTCTGGAATGCAAGCTGCACCAGGCAGTACTAAGGATGCTTCATCTGAAGAAGAAGCTTATGATCCTGAGAACCCATCAATGGAAGAGGTAAATTACATGGGAGAACCCTATGGAAACACCTATAATCTTTCATGGAGAAATCACCCAAATCTCTCATGTAAGGATCAACAGAGACCTCAACAAGGTTTCAACAATAATAATGGTGGAAGAAATAGGTTTAGCAATGGCAAGCCTTTTCCATCATCTTCTCAACAACAGACAGATAATTCTAAGCAGAGCCACTCTGACTTAGCAACCATGGTCTCTGATCTAATCAAAACCACTCAAAGTTTCATGACTGAAACAAGGTCCTCCGTTAGAAACTTGGAGGCACAAGTGGGTCAGCTGAGTAAGAAAGTTATTGAACTCCCTCCTAGTGCTCTTCCAAGCAATACAGAAGAGAATCCAAAAGGAGAGTGTAAGGCAATCAACATGGCCGAACTTGGAGAGGAGAAAGAGGCAGTGAGCGCCACTGAGGAAGACCTCAAAGGACGTCCACTGGCCTCCAATGAGTTCCCTAATAAGGAACCATGGGAATCTGAGGCTCACACTGAGACCATAGAGATTCCATTGGAATTACTTCTGCCATTCATGAGCTCTGATGAGTATTCTTCCTCTGAAGAGGACGAAGATGTCACTGAAGAGCAAGTTGCTAAGTACCTTGGAGCAATCATGAAGCTAAATGACAAGTTATTTGGTAATGAGACTTGGGAGGATGAACCCCCTTTGCTCACCAAAGAACTGGATGACTTGACTAAGCAGAGATTACCTCAAAAGAGACAAGGCCCTAGAAAGTTCTCAATACCTTGTACAGTAGGCACCATGACCTTCAAGAAGGCTCTGTGTGACCTAGGGACAAGCATAAACCTCATGCCTCTCTCTGTAAATGAGAAGCTAGGGATCTTTGAGGTGCAAGCTGCAAGAATCTCACTAGAGATGGCAGATGATGAGCGGATAATTTATACGCTTTTTGGCATTGTTTTTAGGTAGTTTTTAGTAAGTTCAAGCTACTTTTAGGGATGTTTTCATTAGTTTTTATGTTAAATTCACATTTCTGGACTTTACTATGAGTTTATGTGTTTTTCTGTGATTTCAGGTAATTTCTGGCTGAAATTGAGGGACTTGAGCAAAACTCTGAAAAAGACTGACAAAAGGACTGCTGATGCTGTTGGAATCTGACCTCTCTACACTCGAAATGGATTTTCTGGAGCTACAGAACTCCAAATGGTGCGCTCTCAACGGCGTTGGAAAGTAGACATCCAGAGCTTTTCAGCAATATATAATAGTCCATATTTTATTCGGAAATTGATGACGTAAATTGACGTCCAAGAAAAGCCTCAGCTCGTGGATAGATCAAGCTCAGCCCAAGCATACACCAAGTGGGCCCCGGAAGTGGATTTATGCATCAATTACTTACTCATGTAAACCCTAGTAGCTAGTCTAGTATAAATAGGATAGACTACTATTGTATTAGACATCTTTTGATAGTTTAATCTTTGACTGTTTTAGTCTTTGATCATTCGGTCTTTTGATCATTCAGGGAGCTGGCCATTCGGCCATGCCTAAACCTTTCACTTATGTATTTTCAACAGTGGAGTTTCTGCACACCATAGATTAAGGGTGTGGAGCTCTGCTGTACCTCAAGTTTCAATACAATTACTATTACTTTCTATTCAATTCTCTTTTATTCTTATTCCAAGATATATGTTGCACAACACTTTGATGAATGTGATGATCCGTGACACTCATCATCATTCTCACCTATGAACGTGCGTGACTGACAACCACTTCTGTTCTACTTTAGGCCGAGCGCATATCTCTTAGATTCCCCAACAGAATCTTCGTGGTATAAGCTAGATAGATGGTGGCATTCATAGGGATCCGGAAAGTCTAACCTTGTCTGTGGTATTCTGAGTAGGATCCTGGGAATCCGGAAAGTCTAACCTTGTCTGTGGTATTCCGAGTAGGATTCCGGTATTGAATGACTGTGACGAGCTTCAAACTCCTGAAGGCTGGGCGTGATGACAAATGCAAAAGAATCAAGGGATTCTGCTCCAACCTGATTGAGAACCGACAGATGATTAGCCGTGCTGTGACAGAGCATTTGGACCATTTTCACTGAGAGGATGGGATGTAGCTATCAACAAGGGCGATGCCTCCAGACGATTAGCCGTGCAGTGACAGCGCATAGGACCATTTTCCCGAAAGGATTAAAAGTAGCCATTGATGATGGTGATGCCCTACATACAGCTTGCCATGGAAAGGAGTAAGAAGGATTGGATGAAAGCAATAGGAAAGTAGAGATTCGAGAGGATTCTAGCATCTCCACACGCCTATCTGAAATTCCCACTATTGATCTACATAAGTATTTCTATCCTTTTTTATTTTATTTATCTTTTAATTATCTAATCCAATTACATTTGACCTTATGAATCCACTTAACTGAGATTTATAAGGTGACCATAGCTTGCTTCATACCAACAATCTCTGTGGGATCGACCCTTACTCACGTAAGGTATTACTTGGATGACCTAGTACACTTGCTGGTTAAGTTGAACGGAGTTGTGTCCACACATAGTTGAAAAAGCAATGAATTTTACAAAATACAATAACAAAGGAATCACAATTTCGTCCACCAAATTTTTGGCGCCGTTGCCGGGGATTGTTCGAGTATGGACAACTGACGGTTCATCTTGTTGCTCAGATTAGGTAATTTTCTTTTCAAAAATTCTTTTTCAAGAAAATCTTTTACAAAATTTTTCTTTTCTTTTTCGTTTTTCTAATAATGTTTTTCAAAAAAATTAAAGAAAATACAAAAAAATTCAGAAAATCATAAAAACCAAAAATATTTTGTGTTTCTTGTTTGAGTCTTGAGCGGATAATTTATACGCTTTTTGGCATTGTTTTCATATAGTTTTTAGTAAGTTTGAGCTACTTTTAGGGATGTTTTCATTAGTTTTTATGTTAAATTCACATTTCCGGACTTTACTATGAGTTTGTGTGTTTTTCTGTGATTTCAGGTAAATTCTGACTGAAATTGAGGGATTTGAGCAAAACTCTGAAGAAGGCTGACAAAAGGACTGCTGATGCTGTTGGATTCTGACCTTCCTGCACTCGAAATGGATTTTCTGGAGCTACAGAACTCCAATTGGCGCGCTCTCAACGGCGTTGGAAAGTAGACATCCAGAGCTTTCCAGCAATATATAATAGTCCATACTTTATTCGAAGAATGACGACGTAACTTGGCGTTGAACGCCAAGTACACGCTGCTGTCTGGAGTAAAACGCCAGAAAAACGTCATGATCCGGAGTTGAACGCCCAAAACACGTCATAACCTGAAGTTTGACGCCAAGAAATGCCTCTACACGTGAATTCATCAAGCTCAGCCCAAGCACACACCAAGTGGGCCCCGGAAGTGGATTTATGCATCAATGACTTACTCATGTAAACCCTAGAAGCTAGTCTAGTATATATAGGACATTTATCTATTGTATTAGACATCTTTTGACCACTTTAAGTCTTTCATTATTCGGTCACTTGATCATGGAGAGGGCTGGCCATTCGGCCATGCCTGAACCTTTTGCTTATGTATTTTCAACGGTGGAGTTTCTGCACACCATAGATTAAGGGTGTGGAGCTCTGCTGTACCTCAAGTATTAATGAAATTCTATCTTCTTTTATTCAATTCTCTCTTATTCTTATTCCAAGATATTCATTCGTACCCAAGAACATGATGAATGTAATGAGTTCAATTACCCTCATTATTATTCTCACTTATGAACGCGAGTGATTGACAACCACTTACGTTCTACATGCAACAGAGCTTGAATGCGTATCTCTTAGATTCCCCAACAGAATCTTCGTGGTATAAGTTAGATAGTTGGCGGCATTCATCTGGATCCGGAAAGTCCAACCTTGTCTGTGGTGTTCTGAGTAGGATCCTGGGAGTCCGGAAAGTCCAACCTTGTCTGTGGTGTTCCGAGTAGGATTCCGATCATGAATGACCGTGACGTGCTTCAAACTTTAACCTGCTGGGCGTTGGTGACAGACGCAAAAGAGGGATTCTATTCCAGTAGGAGCGGGAACCAACCGGTGATTAGCCGTACTGTGACAGAGTGCGTTAGCATAGTTTTCACTGCGAGGATGGGATGTAGCTATCAGCCATGGGTGATGCCTCCAGACTGGTTAGCTGTGCGAGTGACAGCCGCACAGGTTATTTCCCCGTGAGGAATGAAAGTAGCCACAGTTGATGGTGAACCCCTATACAAAGCTTGCCATGGAAAGGAGTAAGAAGGATTGAGTAGAAGGAGTAGGAGAGCAGGCGTCCAAGAGCTCTACAGCATCTCCATCCGCTTATCTGAAATTCCCACCAATGAATCTGCATAAGTGTTCTATCCCTTTTATTATTTATTTCTTTTTATTATTCCTATCCTCAAACCCATAAATAATGTTTAATTTGCCTGACTGAGATTTATAAGGTGACCATAGCTTGCTTCATACCAACAATCTCTGTGGATTCGACCCTTACTCACGTAAGGTTATTACTTGGACGACCCAGTACACTTGCTGGTTAGTTGAACGAGATTGTGAAGAAAATAAACAATGCCCTCAGAGTATACATCTTTTATAAATCCAATTACAAGAAAAAAGGGAATCACAATTTCGTCCACCAAGTTTTTGGCGCCGTTGCCGGGGATTGTTCGAGTATGGACAACTGACGGTTCATCTTGTTGCTCAGATTAGGTAATTTTCTTTTCAAAAATCTTTTTCAAAATTTTTCTTTTATTTTTCGTTTTTCCAAAAATGTTTTTCGAAAAAAATCAATAAAAATACAAAAAAAAAATTAGAAAATCATAAAAATCAAAAATATTTTGTGTTTCTTGTTTGAGTCTTGTGTTAATTTTTAAGTTTGGTGTCAAGTGCATGCTTTTAAAATTTTTCTTGCATTGTTTTCGAAAATTCATGCATTCATAGTGTTCTTCATGATCTTCAAGTTGTTCTTGACAAGTCCTCTTGTTTGATCTTGATGATTTCTTGTTTTGTGTCTTTTGTTGTTTTTCATGTGCATTTTTGCATTCATAATTTTCATGCATTAAAGATTTCTAAGTTTGGTGTCTCGCATGTTTTCTTTGCATCAAAAATTTTTCAAAATTATGTTCTTGATGTTCATCATGATCTTCATAGTGTTCTTGGTGTTCATCTTGACATTCATAGCATTCTTGCATGCATCTTGTGTCTTGATCCAAAATTTTCATGTTTTGGGTCATTTTTGTGTTTTTCATTCAATATCTAAAAATCAAAAATATCTTTTCCTTATTTTCCTCTAAAATTTCGAAATTTTGGGTTGACTTGGTCAAAAATTTTTAAAAAATTAGTTGTTTCTTACAAGTCAAGTCAAAATTTCAATTTTAAAAATCTTATCTTTTCAAAATCTTTTTCAAAAATCATATCTTTTTCATTTTTTAGCATTTTCGAAAATTTCAAAAATATTTTTCAAAATCTTTTTCTTATCTTTTTATCAAATTTTCGAAAATTAGCTAACAATTAATGTGATTGGTTCAAAAATTTGAAGTTTGTTACTTTCTTGTTAAGAAAGGTTCAATCTTTAAATTCTAGAATCTTATCTTGTAGTTTCTTGTTAGTTAAGTAATTTTTAAAATTAAATCTTTTTTTTCAAATATCTTTTTCAAATATATCTTTTTATCTTTTATCTTATCTTTTTCAAAAATTTTATCTTTTTCAAAATTTGATTTCAAAATATCTTATCTAACCTCCTATCTTCTTATCTTTTTCAAAATTTGATTTCAAATCTTTTTCAATCAACTAACTAACTCCTTGTTTGTTTCTTATCTTTTTCAAAACCACCTAACTACTTTTCCCTCTCTAAATTTTCGAAAATTCTCCCCCTCTTTTTCAAAAATTCTTTTTAATTGTTTTAAATTCTAATTTTAATCTCATCTCATCTTTAATTTTCGAAAATCACTAACCATTTTTTTCAAAATTATTTTCGAAAATTTCTTTCTCTTCTCTTATTCTATTTAATTATTTAACTACTAACACTTCTCTTCACCTCTCTTCATCCGAATTCTTCTTCATCCTTCTTCATTCTTCTACCTCTTTCTTCTTCTACTAACCTGAGGGAATCTCTATACTGTGACATAGAGGATTCCTTTTTCTTTTCTTGTTTTCTTCTCTTTCTTATGAGCAGGAACAAGGAAAAGGGCACTCTTGTTGAAGTTGATCCAGAACCTGAAAGGACTCTGAAGAGAAAATTAAGAGAAGCTAAATTACAACAATCCAGAAGCAACCTTTCAGAAATTTTCGAACAAGAGAAGGAGATGGCCGAAAATAATAATAATAATAATGCAAGGAGAATGCTTGGTGACTTCACAAAGCCAACATCCAAATTTGATGGAAGAAGCATCTCCATTCCTGCCATTGGAGCCAATAACTTTGAGCTTAAGCCTCAACTAGTTGCTTTGATGCAACAAAACTGCAAGTTTTATGGACTTCCATCTGAAGATCCTTATCAGTTCTTAACTGAATTCTTGCAAGTCTGTGATACTGTAAAGACGAATGGAGTTGATCCTGAAGTCTACAGACTCATGCTTTTCCCTTTTGCTGTAAGAGACAGAGCTAGAATATGGTTGGATTCACAACCTAAGGATAGCCTGGACTCCTGGGATAAGCTGGTCACTGCCTTCTTAGATAAATTCTTTCCTCCTCAAAAGCTGAGCAAGCTGAGAGTGGATGTTCAAACTTTCAAACAAAAAGATGGTGAATCCCTCTATGAAGCTTGGGAAAGATACAAGCAGCTGACCAAGAGATGTCCATCTGACATGTTTTCAGAATGGACCCTATTAGATATATTCTATTATGGTCTCTCTGAATTTTCGAAAATGTCACTGGACCATTCTGCAGGTGGATCTATTCACCTGAAGAAAACGCCTGAAGAGGCTCAAGAACTCATTGACATGGTTGCAAACAACCAGTTCATGTATACCTCTGAGAGGAATTCCGTGAATAATGGGGTCCCTCAGAAGAAGGGAGTTCTTGAAATTGATGCTCTGAATGCCATACTAGCTCAGAACAAAGTGTTGACTCAACAGGTCAACATGATCTCTCAAAATCTGAATGGATTGCAACATGCATCCAACAGTACTAGAGAGGTAGCTTCTGAAGAAGCTTATGATCCTGAGAACCCTGCCATGGCAGAGGTTAATTATCTGGGTGAACCATATGGAAATACCTATAACCCATCATGGAGAAATCATCCAAATTTCTCCTGGAAGGATCAACAAAAACCTCAACAAGGTTTTAACAATGGTGGACGCAATAGGCTGAATAATAGTAAGCCATATCCATCATCTTCTCAGCAACAGACAGAGAACTCTGAACAAAATAATTCTAATTTAGCTAATATAGTCTCTGATCTGTCAAAGGCCACCTTCAGTTTCATGAATGAAACAAGATCCTCCATTAGAAATTTGGAGGCACAAGTAGGCCAGCTGAGTAAGAAAGTTATTGAAACTCCTCCTAGTATTCTCCCAAGTAATACAGAAGAGAATCCAAAAGGAGAGTGCAAAGCCATTGACTTAGTCAACATGGCCGAAAGCACAAAGGAGGAGGAGGACGAAAATCCTAGTGAGAAAGAACTCCTGGGACGTCCTCCAAGCAAGAAGGAGCTTCCTAATAAAGATCCTGAGGAATCTGAGGCTCACACAGAGACCATAGAGATTCCACTAAATCTCCTTCTGCCATTCATGAGCTCTGACTATTATTCATCCTCTGAGGAGGATGAAGATGTGACTAGTGAGCAAGTTGCTCAATATCTAGGAGCCATCATGAAACTGAATGCCAAGCTGTTTGGTAATGAGACTTTGGAAAGTAAACCTCCCTTGCTCATTAATGAATTAGAAACTTGGATTCAGGAAACTCTACCTCAAAAGAAACAAGATCCTGGCAAGTTCTTAATACCTTGCACCATTGGCACCATGAGCTTTGAAAAAGCTCTGTGTGATCTTGGGTCAGGGATAAACCTTATGCCACTCTCTGTAATGGAGAAGCTAAGAATCATTGAGGTACAACCTGCCTTGTTCTCATTACAATTGGCAGATAAATCCATAAGACAAGCTCATGGGATAGTAGAGGACATGCTTATAAAAGTTGAAAACTTTTACATCCCTGCTGATTTCATAGTCCTAGATACTAGGAAGAAAGATGATGAATGCATCATCCTAGGAAGACCTTTCCTAGCCACAGCAGAAGCTGTGATAGATGTCAACAGAGGAGAGCTAGTCCTTCAATTAAATGGGGAATACCTTGTGTTTCAAGCACATGGCCATCCCTCTGTGACAAAAGAGAGTAAGCATGAAGAGCTTCTCTCAGTTCAAGGTCAAGAAGAGCCCACACAGTCAAACTCTAAGTTTGGTGTTGTGAAGCCACAACCAAACTCTAAGTTTGGTGTTCAAGCCCCATATCCAAACTCTAAGTTTGGTGTTGGGACTAGACAACATTGACTTGATTGCTCTGTGGCTCCATGAGAGCCACTGTCAAGCTATTGACATTAAAGAAGCGCTTGTTGGGAGGCAACCCAATTTTATTTATCTTATTTTATTTTATTTTGTTTCTTTGTTATTTTTGTGTTTAATTAGGTACATGATCATGAGGAGTCACGAAAAAATCAAAAAAATTAAAAACAGAGTCAAAAACAGAAGAAAAAAATTTTTCACCCTGGAGGACGCACGGGCCGGCGTTCAGCGCCCAGAAGATGCATCTGGCGGGCGTTCAACGCCAGAACAGAGCATCTTCCTGGCGCTGAACGCCCAAAACAAGCAACATCCTGGCGTTTAACGCCAGGATGCGCACGCAGAGGACAATCTGGCGCTGAACGCCAGAAACAAGCTTGAAACTGGCGTTCAACGCCAGAATCAAGCATCACATGGGCGTTTAACGCCCAGAACATGCACCAATGGGCGTTTGAACGCCAGAATGGTGCATGAAGGCAATTTACACGCCTATAGGGTGAAGGAATGGTATTTCTTTCCACCTCAGGACCTGTGGACCCCCACAGGATCCCCACCTACCTTTTCTTTTAATCCTATTCACACTCTCCTAATCCAAATCTCATTCTCAATGTCACCCTTCCCAAAAACCTTCACCAATCACATCAATTTCTCTTCCCAATTATCCCATGCACCATTCACATCAACCTCCTCTTCCCCATAAACCCCACCTACCCCCATTACATTCAAATTCAATTTCCCACCCATTCCCACCCAAAATGGCCGAAACCTAACCCCCCCTCCCTATAAATACCTCCCTTTTCTTTTTCATTTTCACACAACATAACCCCTTCTTCTCTACATAGCCGAACCCCCCTTCTCCCTCTCTACTCACATTTTCTTCTTCTTCTTCTTCTACTCTTCTTTTCTTTTTGCTCGAGGACGAGCAAATTTTAAGTTTGGTGTGGTAAAAAGCCTAGCTTTTTATTTTTTTTCACCATCAATGGCACCCAAGACCGGAGTTTCCTCAAGAAAAGGAAAAGGGAAGGTAAAAGCTTCCACTTCCGAATCATGGGAAAAGGAGAGATTCATCTCCAAGAGCCACCAAGACCACTTCTATGATGTTGTGGCAAAGAAAAGGGTGATCCCTGAGGTCCCCTTCAAGCTCAAAAAGAATGAGTATCCGGAAATCCGACATGAAATCCAAAGAAGAAGTTGGGAAGTCATCACCAACCCCATGCAACAAGTCGGATTATTGATGGTTCAAGAGTTCTATGCTAATGCATGGATCACTAGGAACCATGATCAAAGTATGAACCCGAATCCAAAGAACTATCTCACAATGGTTCGGGGGAAATACTTAGATTTCAGTCCGGAAAATGTGAGGTTGGCGTTTCATCTACCCATGATGCAAGGTGATGAACGCCCCTACACAAGGAGAGTCAACTTCAACCAAAGGTTGGACCAAGTCCTAATGGACATTTGTGTGGAAGGCGCCCAATGGAGAGTAGACTCCAAAGGCAAACCGGTCCAACTAAGAAGACTGGACCTCAAGCCTGTAGCTAGAGGATGGTTGGAGTTCATCCAAAGATCCATCATCCCTACAAGCAACCGATCCGAAGTTACTGTGGATCGGGCCATCATGATTCATAGCATCATGATTGGAGAGGAAGTAGAGGTTCATGAAGTCATAGCCAATGAACTCTACAAAATAGCTGACAAGCCTTCATACATGGCACGGCTAGCCTTCCCCCACCTCATATGCCATCTATGTTATTCAGCTGAAGTTATCATAGATGGAGATGTCTCCATTGAAGAAGACAAGCCCATCACCAAGAAAAGGATGGAGCAAACAAGGGAAGTCCCTCACGGCCCCCAAGGAGAACATGAGGAAGTTCATCAACAAATGCCTCATGGAATGCACTTTCCTCCCAACAACTATTGGGAGCAACTCAGTACCTCCTTAGAAGACTTGAGCCAAAACGTGGAACAACTAAGGGTGGAACACCATGAACACGCCCTCACTCTCCAAGAAATAAGAGAAGATCAAAGAGCTATGAGAGAGGAGCAACAAAGGCAAGAAAGGGACATAGAAGAGTTGAAGAACATCATTGGTCCTTCAAGAAGAAGACGCCACTAGAGGTGGATTCATTCCTTGTTCTTTATTTTCTTTCTGTTTTCGGTTTTTAAGTGTTATGTTTATCTATGTTTTTGTGTCTCTACTTCATGATCATTAGTGTGTAACCATGCCTTAAAGCTATGAATAAAATCCATTAGTCTTTCACCTCTCTTAAATGAAAAATGTTCTAATTCAAAAGAACAAGAAGTACATAATTTTCGAAATTATTAGTGAATTTAATTTAATTATATTGATGTGGTGGCAATAATTTTTGTTTTCTGAATGAATGCTTGAACAGTGCATATTTTTTTGATCTTGTTGTTTATGAGTGTTAAAATTGTTGGCTCTTGAAAGAATGATGAACAAAGAGAAATGTTATTGATGAACTGAAAAATTCATGAATTGATTCTTGAAGCAAGAAAAAGCAGTGAAAAAGAAAAAAAAAAAGTGGCGAAAAAAAAAATAAAATAGAAAGAAAAAGCAAGCAGAAAAAGCCAATAGCCCTTAAAACCAAAAGGCAAGGGTAGCAAGGATCCAAGGCTTTGAGCATCAATGGATAGGAGGGCCCAAGGAAATAAAATCCAGGCCTAAGCGGCTAAATCAAGCTGTCCCTAACCATGTGCTTGTGTCATGAAGGTCCAAGTGAAAAGCTTGAGACTGAATGGTTAAAGTCGTGATCCAAAGCAAAAGAGTGTGCTTAAGAGCTCTGGACACCACTAACTGGGGACTTTAGCAAAGCTGAGTCACAATCTGAAAAGGTTCACCCAGTTATGTGTCTGTGGCATTTGTGTATCCGGTGGTAATACTGGAAGACAAAGTGCTTAGGGCCACAGCCAAGACTCATAAAGTAGCTGTGTTCAAGAATCAACATGCCTAACTAGGAAAGTCAATAACACTATCTGAAATTCTAAGTTCCTAGAGAAGCCAATCACTCTAAACTTCAAAGGAAAAAGTGAGATGCCAAAACTGTTCAGAAGCAAAAAGCTACAAGTCCCGCTCATCTAATTAAATTAATATTCATTGATATTTTGGACTTTATAGTATATTCTCTTCTTTTTATCCTATTTGATTTTCAGTTGCTTGGGGACAAGCAACAATTTAAGTTTGGTGTTGTGATGAGCGGATAATTTATACGCTTTTTGGCATTGTTTTCATATAGTTTTTAGTAAGTTTGAGCTACTTTTAGGGATTTTTTCATTAGTTTTTATGTTAAATTCACATTTCTGGACTTTACTATGAGTTTGTGTGTTTTTCTGTGATTTCAGGTAAATTCTGACTGAAATTGAGGGATTTGAGCAAAACTCTGAAGAAGGCTGACAAAAGGACTGCTGATGCTGTTGGATTCTGACCTCCCTGCACTCGAAATGGATTTTCTGGAGCTACAGAACTCCAATTGGCGCGCTCTCAACGGCGTTGGAAAGTAGACATCCAGAGCATTCCAGCAATATATAATAGTCCATACTTTATTCGAAGAATGACGACGTAACTTGGCGTTGAACGCCAAGTACACGCTGCTGTCTGGAGTAAAACGCCAGAAAAACGTCATGATCCGGAGTTGAACGCCCAAAACACGTCATAACCTGAAGTTTGACGCCAAGAAATGCCTCTACACGTGAATTCATCAAGCTCAGCCCAAGCACACACCAAGTGGGCCCCGGAAGTGGATTTATGCATCAATGACTTACTCATGTAAACCCTAGAAGCTAGTCTAGTATATATAGGACATTTATCTATTGTATTAGACATCTTTTGACCACTTTAAGTCTTTCATTATTCGGTCACTTGATCATGGAGAGGGCTGGCCATTCGGCCATGCCTGAACCTTTTGCTTATGTATTTTCAACGGTGGAGTTTCTGCACACCATAGATTAAGGGTGTGGAGCTCTGCTGTACCTCAAGTATTAATGAAATTCTATCTTCTTTTATTCAATTCTCTCTTATTCTTATTCCAAGATATTCATTCGTACCCAAGAACATGATGAATGTAATGAGTTCAATTACCCTCATTATTATTCTCACTTATGAACGCGAGTGATTGACAACCACTTACGTTCTACATGCAACAGAGCTTGAATGCGTATCTCTTAGATTCCCCAACAGAATCTTCGTGGTATAAGTTAGATAGTTGGCGGCATTCATCTGGATCCGGAAAGTCCAACCTTGTCTGTGGTGTTCTGAGTAGGATCCTGGGAGTCCGGAAAGTCCAACCTTGTCTGTGGTGTTCCGAGTAGGATTCCGATCATGAATGACCGTGACGTGCTTCAAACTTTAACCTGCTGGGCGTTGGTGACAGACGCAAAAGAGGGATTCTATTCCAGTAGGAGCGGGAACCAACCGGTGATTAGCCGTACTGTGACAGAGTGCGTTAGCATAGTTTTCACTGCGAGGATGGGATGTAGCTATCAGCCATGGGTGATGCCTCCAGACTGGTTAGCTGTGCGAGTGACAGCCGCACAGGTTATTTCCCCGTGAGGAATGAAAGTAGCCACAGTTGATGGTGAACCCCTATACAAAGCTTGCCATGGAAAGGAGTAAGAAGGATTGAGTAGAAGGAGTAGGAGAGCAGGCGTCCAAGAGCTCTACAGCATCTCCATCCGCTTATCTGAAATTCCCACCAATGAATCTGCATAAGTGTTCTATCCCTTTTATTATTTATTTCTTTTATTATTCCTATCCTCAAACCCATAAATAATGTTTAATTTGCCTGACTGAGATTTATAAGGTGACCATAGCTTGCTTCATACCAACAATCTCTGTGGATTCGACCCTTACTCACGTAAGGTTATTACTTGGACGACCCAGTACACTTGCTGGTTAGTTGAACGAGATTGTGAAGAAAATAAACAATGCCCTCAGAGTATACATCTTTTATAAATCCAATTACAAGAAAAAAGGGAATCACAATTTCGTCCACCAAGTTTTGGCGCCGTTGCGGGGATTGTTCGAGTATGGACAACTGACGGTTCATCTTGTTGCTCAGATTAGGTAATTTTCTTTTCAAAAATCTTTTTCAAATTTTTCTTTTATTTTTCGTTTTTCCAAAATGTTTTTCGAAAAAATCAATAAAAATACAAAAAAAAATTAGAAAATCATAAAAATCAAAAATATTTGTGTTTCTTGTTTGAGTCTTGTGTTAATTTTTAAGTTTGGTGTCAAGTGATGCTTTTAAATTTTTCTTGCATTGTTTTCGAAATTCATGCATTCATAGTGTTCTTTGATCTTCGTTGTTCTTGACAAGTTCTTGTTTGATCTTGATATTTTTTTTTGTGTCTTTTGTTGTTTTTCATGTGCATTTTTGCATTCATAATTTCATGCATTAAAGATTTCTAAGTTTGGTGTCTCGCATGTTTTCTTTGCATCAAAAATTTTTCAAAATTATGTTCTTGATGTTCATCATGATCTTCATAGTGTTCTTGGTGTTCATCTTGACATTCATAGCATTCTTGCATGCATCTTGTGTCTTGATCCAAAATTTTCATGTTTTGGGTCATTTTTGTGTTTTTCATTCAATATCTAAAAATCAAAAATATCTTTTCCTTATTTTCCTCTAAAATTTCGAAATTTTGGGTTGACTTGGTCAAAAATTTTTAAAAATTAGTTGTTTCTTACAAGTCAAGTCAAAATTTCAATTTTAAAAATCTTATCTTTTCAAAATCTTTTTCAAAAATCATATCTTTTTCATTTTTTAGCATTTTCGAAAATTTCAAAAATATTTTTCAAAATATTTTCAAAATCTTTTTCTTATCTTTTATCAAATTTTCGAAATTAGCTAACAATTAATGTGATTGGTTCAAAAATTTGAAGTTTGTTACTTTCTTGTTAAGAAAGGTTCAATCTTTAAATTCTAGAATCTTATCTTGTAGTTTCTTGTTAGTTAAGTAATTTTAAAATTAAATCTTTTTTTTTCAAATATCTTTTCAAATATATCTTTTTATCTTTTATCTTATCTTTTTCAAAAATTTTATCTTTTTCAAAATTTGATTTCAAAATATCTTATCTAACCTCCTATCTTCTTATCTTTTCAAAATTTGATTTCAAATCTTTTTCAATCAACTAACTAACTCCTTGTTTGTTTCTTATCTTTTTCAAAACCACCTAACTACTTTTCCCTCTCTAAATTTTCAAAATTCTCCCCCTCTTTTTCAAAAATTCTTTTTAATTGTTTTAAATTCTAATTTTAATCTCATCTCATCTTTAATTTCGAAAATCACTAACCATTTTTTCAAAATTATTTTCGAAAATTCTTTCTCTTCTCTTATCTATTTAATTATTTAACTACTAACATCCTTCACCTCTCTTCATCGATTCTTCTTCATCCTTCTTCATTCTTCTACCTCTTTCTTCTTCTACTAACCTGAGGGAATCTCTATACTGTGACATAGAGGATTCCTTTTCTTTCTTGTTTTCTTCTCTTTCTTATGAGCAGGAACAAGGAAAAGGGCACTCTTGTTGAAGTTGATCCAGAACCTGAAAGACTCTGAAGAGAAAAAAAGAAGCTAAATTACAACAATCCAGAAGCAACTTTCAAAATTTCGAAAAAGAAGAGATGGAAAATAATAATAAAAGCAAGAGAATGCTTGGTGATTCACAAAGCCAACATCCAAATTTGATGGAAGAGCATCTCCATTCCTGCCATTGGAGCCATAACTTTGAGCTTAAGCTCACTATGTTTGATGCACAAACTGCAAGTTTTATGACTTCCATGAAGATCCTTATCAGTTCTTACTGATTCTTGCAAGTCTGTGATACTGAAAGACGAATGATTGATCCTGAAGTCTACAGACCTCATGGCTTTTCCCATTTTGCTGTAAGA